>NC_092002.1:25580005-25705005 GCF_044704955.1 Pristiophorus japonicus
CACACACACTCTCACACACTCTCTCACATTCTCTCTCTCACACAATCTCTCTCACACACTCTCTCTCTCTCACACTCTTTCTCACACAATCTTTCACTCACCCACTCTCTCTCACACACTCTCACACACTCTCACAAACTCTCACACACACTCCGCACACTCTCTCACAGTCCTTCTCTCAAACAAACTCTCACTCACACACACTCTCTCACACACTCTCGCACACTCTCCACACAGTCTCACACACTCTGTCACACAATCTCTCACACACGCACTCTCTCTCATACACTCTCTCACACACTCTCTCTCACACACTCTCTCTCACACACACTCTCTCTCATACACTCTCTCTCAAACTGTCTCTCTCACACACTCTCTCTCATACACTGTCTCTCACACACTCTCTCACACACCCACTCTCACAATCTCTCACTCACACACTCTCTCACTCACACACTCTCTCTCACATACTCTCTCTCTCACAATCTCTCTCACACACTCTCTCACACAATCTCTCACTCACACACTCTCTCACACACACTCTCTCTCACACTCTCTCGCACAATCTTTCACTCACACACTCTCTCACACACTCTCTCTCACACACTCTCTCTCTCACAAACTCTCACACACTGTCCGCACACTCTCTCTCACACCCTCTCACACACTCTCACACACTCTCTCACACAATCTCTCACTCACACACTCTCTCACACACTCTCGCACAATCTCACTCACAAAATCTCACACACTCTCTCTCACACTCACTCTCTCACAAAATCTCTCACTCACACACTCTCTCTCACACACTCTCTCACATATACCCTCTCACACAATCTCTCTCACACACTCTCTCACATACTCTCTCTCACACACTCTCTCTCACACACTCTCTCTCATACACTCTCTCACACACGCCCTCTCACACACACCCTGTCACACACACCCTCTCACACACTCTCTCACACACTGTCTCTCACACACTCTCTCTCACAAACTCTCTCTCACAAACTCTCTCACAAACTCTCACACACTCTCTCTCACACTCTCTCTCTCACACATTCTCTCTCACATACTCTCACAGTCTCTCACATACTCTGTCTCAGAAACTCTCACTCACACACTCTAACACACTCTCTCACACAATCTCTCACTCACACACTCTCTATCACACACTCTCTCTCACACACTCTCACTCACACTCTCTCACACACTCTCTCTCACAAACTCTCACACACTCTCCGCACACTCTCTCTCACACTCTCTCACATACTCTCCCTCACACTGCCTCTCTCACTCAATCTCTCACTCACACACTCTCTCTCCCACACTCTCACACACTCTCTCTCACAAACTCTCACTCACACACTCTCACACACTCTCTCACACAATCTCTCACTCACACACTCTCTATCACACACTCTCTCTCACACACTCTCACTCACACTCTCTCACACACTCTCTCACTCAATCTCTCACTCACACACTCTCTCTCACACACTCTCTCTCACAAACTCTCACTCACACACTCTCACACACTCTTTCACACAATCTCTCACTCACACACTCTCTATCACACACTCTCTCACACAATCTCTCACTCACACACTCTCTCTCACACACTATCTCTCACACACTCTCTCTCACAAACTCTCACTCACACACTCTCACACACTCTCTCACACAATCTCTCACTCACACACTCTCTATCACACACTCTCTCTCACACACTCTCACTCACACTCTCTCACACACTCTCTCACTCAATCTCTCACTCACACACTCTCTCTCACACACTCTCTCTCACAAACTCTCACTCACACACTCTAACACACTCTTTCACACAATCTCTCACTCACACACTCTCATCACACACTCTCTCACACAATCTCTCACTCACACACTCTCTCTCACACACTATCTCTCACACACTCTCTCTCACAAACTCTCACTCACACACTCTCACACACTCTCTCACACAATCTCTCACTCACACACTCTCTATCACACACTCTCTCTCACACACTCTCACTCACACTCTCTCACACACTCTCTCTCACAAACTCTCACACACTCTCCGCACACTCTCTCTCACACTCTCTCACATACTCTCTCTCACACTGCCTCTCTCACTCAATCTCTCACTCACACAATCTCTCTCACACACTCTCACACACTCTCTCTCACAAACTCTCACTCACACACTCTCACACACTCTCTCACACAATCTCTCACTCACACACTCTCTATCACACACTCTCTATCACAAACTCTCTCTCACACACTCTCACTCGCACTCTCTCACACACTCTCTCACGCAATCTCTCTCACACACTTTCTCTCACAAACTCTCACACACTGTCCGCACACTCTCTCTCACACTCTCTCACACACTCTCTCACACAATCTCTCACTCACACACTCTCTCTCACACACTCTCACACACCCTTTCACAGTCTCTCTCTCACACAATCTCTCTCACACACTCTCTCACAACTCTCTCTCACACTCTCTCACACACTCTCTCACAACTCTCTCTCACACACTCTCACACACTCTCACACACTCTCTCACACACTCTCTCACACAATCTCTCACTCACACACTCTCTGTCACACACTCTCACACACTCTCTCTCACAAACTCTCACACACTCTCTCTCACACACTCACATTCTCTCTCTCACACAATCTCTCTCACACACTCTCTCTCAAAAACTCTCACACACTCTCACACTCTCACACAATCTCTCACTCACACACTCTCTCTCACACACTCTCTCACACTCTCCGCACACTCTCTCACACACTCTCTCTCACACACAATCTCTCATACACTTTCTCTCACATTCTCTCACACACTCTCTCACACAATCTCTCACTCACACACTCTCTGTCACACACTCTCACACACTCTCTCTCACAAACTCTCACACACTCTCTCTCACACACTCAAATTCTCTCTCTCACACAATCTCTCTCACACACTCTCTCTCAAAAACTCTCACACACTCTCACACTCTCACACAATCTCTCACTCACAAACTCTCTCACACACACCCTCTCACACACACCCTCTCACACACACTTCCTCACACACTCTCTCACACACTCTCTCACATATACCCTCTCACACAATCTCTCTCACACACTCTCTCACATACTCTCTCTCACACACTCTCTCTCACACACTCTCTCTCATACACTCTCTCACACACGCCCTCTCACACACACCCTGTCACACACACCCTCTCACACACTCTCTCACACACTGTCTCTCACACACTCTCTCTCACAAACTCTCTCTCACAAACTCTCTCACAAACTCTCACACACTCTCTCTCACACTCTCTCTCTCACACATTCTCTCTCACATACTCTCACAGTCTCTCACATACTCTGTCTCAGAAACTCTCACTCACACACTCTCACACACTCTCTCACACAATCTCTCACTCACACACTCTCTATCACACACTCTCTCTCACACACTCTCACTCACACTCTCACACACTCTCTCTCACAAACTCTCACACACTCTCCGCACACTCTCTCTCACACTCTCTCACATACTCTCCCTCACACTGCCTCTCTCACTCAATCTCTCACTCACACACTCTCTCTCCCACACTCTCACACACTCTCTCTCACAAACTCTCACTCACACACTCTCACACACTCTCTCACACAATCTCTCACTCACACACTCTCTATCACACACTCTCTCTCACACACTCTCACTCACACTCTCTCACACACTCTCTCACTCAATCTCTCACTCACACACTCTCTCTCACACACTCTCTCTCACAAACTCTCACTCACACACTCTCACACACTCTCTCACACAATCTCTCACTCACACACTCTCTATCACACACTCTCTCTCACACACTCTCTCTCATACAATCTCTCACACACGCCCTCTCACACACACCCTGTCACACACACCCTCTCACACACTCTCTCACACACTGTCTCTCACACACTCTCTCTCACAAACTGTCTCTCACAAACTCTCTCACAAACTCTCACACACTCTCTCTCACACTCTCTCTCTCACACATTCTATCTCACATACTCTCACAGTCTCTCACATACTCTGTCTCAGAAACTCTCACTCACACACTCTAACACACTCTTTCACACAATCTCTCACTCACACACTCTCTATCACACACTCTCTCACACAATCTCTCACTCACACACTCTCTCTCACACACTATCTCTCACACACTCTCTCTCACAAACTCTCACTCACACACTCTCACACACTCTCTCACACAATCTCTCACACACTCTCTATCACACACTCTCTCTCACACACTCTCACTCACACTCTCTCACACACTCTCTCTCACAAACTCTCACACACTCTCCGCACACTCTCTCTCACACTCTCTCACATACTCTCTCTCACACTGCCTCTCTCACTCAATCTCTCACTCACACAATCTCTCTCACACACTCTCACACACTCTCTCTCACAAACTCTCACTCACACACTCTCACACACTCTCTCACACAATCTCTCACTCACACACTCTCTATCACACACTCTCTATCACAAACTCTCTCTCACACACTCTCACTCGCACTCTCTCACACACTCTCTCACGCAATCTCTCTCACACACTTTCTCTCACAAACTCTCACACACTGTCCGCACACTCTCTCTCACACTCTCTCACACACTCTCTCACACAATCTCTCACTCACACACTCTCTCTCACACACTCTCACACACCCTTTCACAGTCTCTCTCTCACACAATCTCTCTCACACACTCTCTCACAACTCTCTCTCACACTCTCTCACACACTCTCTCACAACTCTCTCTCACACACTCTCACACACTCTCACACACTCTCTCACACACTCTCTCACACAATCTCTCACTCACACACTCTCTGTCACACACTCTCACACACTCTCTCTCACAAACTCTCACACACTCTCTCTCACACACTCACATTCTCTCTCTCACACAATCTCTCTCACACACTCTCTCTCAAAAACTCTCACACACTCTCACACTCTCACACAATCTCTCACTCACACACTCTCTCTCACACACTCTCTCACACTCTCCGCACACTCTCTCACACACTCTCTCTCACACACAATCTCTCATACACTTTCTCTCACATTCTCTCACACACTCTCTCACACAATCTCTCACTCACACACTCTCTGTCACACACTCTCACACACTCTCTCTCACAAACTCTCACACACTCTCTCTCACACACTCTCTCACACAATCTCTCTCACACACTCTCTCTCAAAAACTCTCACACACTCTCACACTCTCACACAATCTCTCACTCACAAACTCTCTCACACACACCCTCTCACACACACCCTCTCACACACACTTCCTCACACACTCTCTCACACACTCTCTCTCACACACCCTCTCACACACAGCCTCCCACAGATACCCTCTCACACACTCTCTCTCACACACTCTCTCTCACACACTCTCTCTCACACAGACTCTCTCCTACTCCCTCTCTCACACACTCTCTCTCACACACTCTCACATACTATCTCACACATTCCCTCACACAATCTCTCACTCACATACTCTCTCTCACACACTATCACAAACTCATACACACTCTCTCTCACACTCTCTTTCTCACACTATCTCTCACTCACACACTCTCTCTCACACACTCTCTCTCACAAACTCTCACTCACACACTCTCACAAACTCTCTCACATAATCTCTCACTCACACACTCTCTATCACACACTCTCTCTCACACACTCTCTCTCATACAATCTCTCACACACGCCCTCTCACACACACCCTGTCACACACACCCTCTCACACACTCTCTCACACACTGTCTCTCACTCACCCTCTCTCACAAACTCTCTCTCACAAACTCTCTCACAAACTCTCACACACACTCTCACACACTCTCTCACACAATTTCTCACTCACACACTCTCTATCACACACTCTATATCACAAACTCTCTCTCAAACACTCTCACTCACACTCTCTCACACACTCTCTCACACAATCTCTCTCACACAGTTTCTCTCACAAACTCTCACACACTGTCCGCACACTCTCTCTCACACTCTCTCACACACTCTCTCACACAATCTCTCACTCACACACTCTCTCTCACACACTCTCACACACCCTTTCACAGTCTCTCTCTCACACAATCTCTCTCACACACTCTCTCACAACTCTCTCTCACACACTCTCACACACTCTCACACAATCTCTCACTCACACACTCTCTGTCACACACTCTCACATACTCTCTCTCACAAACTCTCACACACTCTCTCTCACACACTCACATTCTCTCTCTCACACAATCTCTCTCACACACTCTCTCTCAAAAACTCTCACACACTCTTCACACTCTCACACAATCTCTCACTCACACACTCTCTCTCACACACTCTCTCACACTCTCCGCACACTCTCTCACACACTCTCTCTCACACACTCTCACACACTCACATTCTCTCTCTCACACAGTCTCTCTCACACACTCTCTCTCAAAAACTCTCACACACTCTCACACTCTCACACAATCTCTCACTCACACACTCTCTCACACACACCCTCTCACACACACCCTCTCACACACACTCCCTCACACACCTCTCACACACTCTTTCTCACACACCCTCTCACACACAGCCTCCCACAGATACCCTCTCACACACTCTCTCTCACACACTCTCTCTAACACACTCGCTCACACACTCTCTCTCACACACTCTCTCTCACACACTCTCTCTCACACACTCTCTCTCACAGTCTCTCACATACTCTGTCTCACACTCTCTCACACACTCTCTCTCACAATTTTTCACTCACACACTCTCTCTCACACACTCTCTCTCACACACTCTCTCTCACACAGTCTCTCTCCTACTCTCTCTCTCACACACTCTCTCTCACACACTCTCACATACTATCTCACACATTCCCTCACACAATCTCTCACTCACATACTCTCTCACACACTATCACAAACTCATACACACTCTCTCTCACACTCTCTTTCTCACACTATCTCTCACTCACACACTCTCTCTCACACACTCTCACACATTATCTCTCACAAACTCTCACTCACACACTCTCACACTCTCTTACACAATCTTTCACTCACACACTCTCTCTCACAGACTCTCTCACACTCTCTCTCACACACTCTCTGTCACACAATCTCTCTCCCACTCCCTCTCTCACACACTCTCTCTCACAGACTCTCTCACGCTCTCTCTCACACTCTCTCTCACACACTCTCTCTCACACACTTTCTCACACAATCTCTCACTCACACACTCTCTCCCACATGCTCTCTCTCAAAATCTCTCTCTCATACTCTCTCTCTCACACTCTCTCTCACACAATCTCAAACACTCTTTCTCTCACACTCTCAACCACACTCTCTCTCTCTCACACTCTCTCTCACACATTCTCTCTCACTCTCACACACTCTCTGTCACACACTCTCTGTCACACTCTCTCTCTCACACACTCTCTCACTCGCACACTCTCTTACACACTCTCTCACATTCTCTCACATACTCTCTCACAGTCACTCACACAATCTCTCTCACACATTCTCTCACACACTCTCTCTCTCACACTCTCTCACACAATCTCTCTCTCACACTCTCTCTCACACTCTCTCACACAATCTCTCACTCACATTCTCTCACACACTCTCGCTCACACTCCCTCACACATTCTCTGACACAATCTCTCTCACACAATCTCTCACTCACACACTCTCTGTCACACACTCTCACACACTCTCTCTCACAAACTCTCACACACTCTCTCTCACACACTCACATTCTCTCTCTCACACAATCTCTCTCACACACTCTCTCTCAAAAACTCTCACACACTCTCACACTCTCACACAATCTCTCACTCACACACTCTCTCTCACACACTCTCTCACACTCTCCGCACACTCTCTCACACACTCTCTCTCACACACAATCTCTCATACACTTTCTCTCACATTCTCTCACACACTCTCTCACACAATCTCTCACTCACACACTCTCTGTCACACACTCTCACACACTCTCTCTCACAAACTCTCACACACTCTCTCTCACACACTCACATTCTCTCTCTCACACAATCTCTCTCACACACTCTCTCTCAAAAACTCTCACACACTCTCACACTCTCACACAATCTCTCACTCACAAACTCTCTCACACACACCCTCTCACACACACTTCCTCACACACTCTCTCACACACTCTCTCTCACACACCCTCTCACACACAGCCTCCCACAGATACCCTCTCACACACTCTCTCTCACACACTCTCTCTCACACACTCTCTCTCACACAGTCTCTCTCCTACTCCCTCTCTCACACACTCTCTCTCACACACTCTCACATACTATCTCACACATTCCCTCACACAATCTCTCACTCACATACTCTCTCTCACACACTATCACAAACTCATACACACTCTCTCTCACACTCTCTTTCTCACACTATCTCTCACTCACACACTCTCTCACACACTCTCTCTCACAAACTCTCACTCACACACTCTCACAAACTCTCTCACATAATCTCTCACTCACACACTCTCTATCACACACTCTCTCTCACACACTCTCTCTCATACAATCTCTCACACACGCCCTCTCACACACACCCTGTCACACACACCCTCTCACACACTCTCTCACACACTGTCTCTCACTCACCCTCTCTCACAAACTCTCTCTCACAAACTCTCTCACAAACTCTCACACACTCTCTCTCACACTCTCTCTCTCACACATTCTCTCTCACATACTCTCACAGTCTCTCACATACTCTGTCTCAGAAACTCTCACTCACACACTCTAACACACTCTCTCACACAATCTCTCACTCACACACTCTCTATCACACACTCTCTCACACAATCTCTCACTCACACACGCTCTCTCACACACTATCTCTCACACAGTCTCTCTCTCACAAACTCTCACTCACACACTCTAACAAACTCTCTCACACAATCTCTCACTCACACACTCTCTATCACACACTCTCTCTCACACACTCTCACTCACACTCTCTCACACACTCTCTCTCACAAACTCTCACACACTCTCCGCACACTCTCTCTCACACTCTCTCACATACTCTCTCTCACACTGCCTCTCTCACTCAATCTCTCACTCACACACTCTCTCTCACACACTCTCACACACTCTCTCTCACAAACTCTCACTCACACACTCTCACACACTCTCTCACACAATTTCTCACTCACACACTCTCTATCACACACTCTATATCACAAACTCTCTCTCACACACTCTCACTCACACTCTCTCCACACCACTCTCTCCCTCTCACACACTCCCAATCTCTCTCACACAACTCTCACACACTGTCCGCACACTCTCTCTCACACTCTCTCACACACTCTCTCACACAATCTCTCACTCACACACTCTCTCTCACACACTCTCACACACCCTTTCACAGTCTCTCTCTCACACAATCTCTCTCACACACTCTCTCACAACTCTCTCTCACACCTCTCACACACTCTCACACAATCTCTCACTCACACACTCTCTGTCACACACTCTCACATACTCTCTCTCACAAACTCTCACACACTCTCTCTCACACACTCACATTCTCTCTCTCACACAATCTCTCTCACACACTCTCTCTCAAAAACTCTCACACACTCTCACACTCTCACACAATCTCTCACTCACACACTCTCTCTCACACACTCTCTCACACTCTCCGCACACTCTCTCACACACTCTCTCTCACACACTCTCACACACTCACATTCTCTCTCTCACACAATCTCTCTCACACACTCTCTCTCAAAAACTCTCACACACTC
This sequence comes from Pristiophorus japonicus, assembly GCF_044704955.1. Lineage (NCBI taxonomy): Eukaryota > Metazoa > Chordata > Chondrichthyes > Pristiophoridae > Pristiophorus > Pristiophorus japonicus. The sequence goes on from NC_092002.1 coordinate 25,589,899, forward strand.
TCACACTCTCACACAATCTCTCACTCACACACTCTCTCACACACACCCTCTCACACACACCCTCTCACACACACTCCCTCACACTCTCTCTCACACACTCTCTCTCACACACTCTCTCTCACACACTCTCTCTCACAGTCTCTCACATACTCTGTCTCACACTCTCTCACACACTCTCTCTCACAATCTTTCACTCACACACTCTCTCTCACACACTCTCTCTCACACACTCTCTCTCACACAGTCTCTCTCCTACTCTCTCTCTCACACACTCTCTCTCACACACTCTCACATACTATCTCACACATTCCCTCACACAATCTCTCACTCACATACTCTCTCACACACTATCACAAACTCATACACACTCTCTCTCACACTCTCTTTCTCACACTATCTCTCACTCACACACTCTCTCTCACACACTCTCACACATTATCTCTCACAAACTCTCACTCACACACTCTCACACTCTCTTACACAATCTTTCACTCACACACTCTCTCTCACAGACTCTCTCACACTCTCTCTCACACACTCTCTGTCACACAATCTCTCTCCCACTCCCTCTCTCACACACTCTCTCTCACAGACTCTCTCACGCTCTCTCTCACACTCTCTCTCACACACTCTCTCTCACACACTTTCTCACACAATCTCTCACTCACACACTCTCTCCCACATGCTCTCTCTCAAAATCTCTCTCTCATACTCTCTCTCTCACACTCTCTCTCACACAATCTCAAACACTCTTTCTCTCACACTCTCAACCACACTCTCTCTCTCTCACACTCTCTCTCACACATTCTCTCTCACTCTCACACACTCTCTGTCACACACTCTCTGTCACACTCTCTCTCTCACACACTCTCTCACTCGCACACTCTCTTACACACTCTCTCACATTCTCTCACATACTCTCTCACAGTCACTCACACAATCTCTCTCACACATTCTCTCACACACTCTCTCACACTCTCTCACACAATCTCTCTCTCACACTCTCTCTCACACTCTCTCACACAATCTCTCTCTCACATTCTCTCACACACTCTCGCTCACACTCCCTCACACATTCTCTGACACAATCTCTCTCACACACTCTCTCACACACTCTCTCTCACACACTCTATCACACACTCTCTCTCACACACTCTCTCACACATTCTTTCTCACAAACTCTCACACACTCTCTCTCACAATCTCTCACTCACACACTCTCTCACACAATCTCTCACTCACACACTCTCTCTCACACTCTCTCACACACTCTCTCTCCCACACTCTCTCACACAATGTCTCACTCACACACTCTCTCTCACACACTCTCTCATACACTCTCTCTCACACACTCTCTTACACATTCTTTCTCACACACTTTCACACACTCTCTCTCACACACTCTCTCACACAATCTCTCACTCACACACACCCTCTCACATACTCTCTCACACACTCTCTCACACTCTCTCTCTCACACTCTCTCACACACTCTCATATACTCTTTCTCTCACACTCTCTCTCATATACTCACTCTCACTCTCCATCACACATAGTGTCTCACACTTTGTCTTACACACACACTCTCTCCCACATGCTCTCTCTCAAAATCTCTCTCTCATAATCTCTCTCTCACACTCTCACACTCTCTCTCACACACATTCTCTCTCACTTTCTCACACATTCTCTCTCACTCTCTCACACTCTCTCTCTCACACACTCTCTCACTCGCACACTCTCTCACACACTCTCTCACATTCTCTCACATACTCTCTCACAGTCACTCACATACTCTCTCTTACACTCTTTCTCACACACTCTCTCTCACACACTCTCTCACACACACACTCTCTCACACTCTCTCTCACACTCTCTCCCACATGCTCTCTCTCAAAATCTCTCTTTCATACTCTCTCTCACACTCTCTCTCACACAATCTCAAACACGCTCTCTTTCTCTCACACTCTCAACCACACTCTCTCTCTCTCACACACACTCTCTCACACATTCTATCTCACTTTCTCGCACATTCTCTCTCACTCTCTCACACTCTCTGTCACACACTCTCGGTCACACACTCTCTGTCACACTCTCTCTTTCACACACTCTCTCACTCGCACACTCTCTCACATTCTCTCACATACTCTCTCACAGTCACTCACACACTCTCTGTCACACTCTCTCTTTCACACACTCTCTCTCACACACTCTCTCACACACTCTCTCACATTCTCTCACATACTCTCTCACAGTCACTCACATACTCTCTCTCACACTCTTTCTCACACACTCTCTCTCACACACTCGCTCACACTCTCTCACACACACTCTCTCTCACACTCTCTCTCACACTCTCTCACACAATCTCTCTCATACATTCTCTCACACACTCTCTCTCACACTCTCTTTCTCACACTTTCTCACACAATCTCTCACACACAATCTCTCTCACCCATTCTCTCACACACTCTCTCTCACACACTCTTTCACACTCTCTCACACACACGCTCTCTCACACATTCTCTCTCTTAAATATTCTCTCTCACACAATCTCTCTCACACTCTCTCACACGCACTCTCTAACATTCTCTCTCTCGCTCACACACTCTCTCTCTCACTCTCTCTCAGACTTTCTCATACACACTCTTTCACACAACCTCTCTCTCACACTCAACCACATTCTCTCTCACACACTCTCTCACGCTCTGTCTCACACTCTCTCTCACACTCTCTCTCTCATACACTCTCTCTCTTACACTCTATCTCACACTCTCTCACAAACACTCTCTCTCACATACTCACTCTCAGTCTCTCTCACACACACTCTCTCACACTCTCCGCGCACTCTCTCTCACACACTCTCTCTTTCACACACACTCTCACACACTCTCTCACACACTCTCTCTTTCAAACACACTCTCACATACTCTCTCACACTCTCTCTCACACACTCTCTCACACACCCTCTCTCTCACACACTCTCTCACACACTCTCTCTCACACACTCTCTCTCACACACTCTCTCACACACCCTCTCTCTCACACACTCTCTCACACTCTCTGCACACTCACTCACACACTCTCTCACTCTCTCACACACACACCCTCTCACACACTCTCTCACACACACCCTCTCACACACTCTCTCACACACTCTCTCACACTCTCTCTCTCACACTCTCTCACACACTCTCATATACTCTCTCTCTCACACATTCTCTTTCATATACTGACTCTCACTCTCCATCACACATAGTCTCACACACACACTCTCTCCCACATGCTCTCTCTCAAAATCTCTCTCTCATACTCTCTCTCTCACACTCTCACACTCTCTCTCACACAATCTCAAACACTCTCTCTTTCTCTCACACTCTCAACCACACTCTCTCTCTCACACTCACTCTCTCACACATTCTCTCTCACTTTCTCACACATTCTCTCTCACTCTCTCACACTCTCTGTCACACACTCTCTGTCACACTCTCTCTCTCACACACTCTCTCACTCGCACACTCTCTCACACACCCTCTCACATTTTCTCACATACTCTCTCACAGTCACTCACACACTCTCTCTTACACTCTTTCTCACACACTCTCTCTCACAAACTCTCTCACACTCTCTCACACACACTCTCTCACACTCTCTCCCACATGCTCTCTCTCAAAATCTCTCTCTCATACTCTCTCACACTCTCACACTCTCTCTCACACAATCTCAAACACTATCTCTTTCTCTCACACTCTCAACCACACTCTCTCTCTCTCACACACACTCTCTCACACATTCTATCTCACTTTCTCACACATTCTCTCTCACTCTCTCACACTCTCTGTCACACACTCTCTGTCACACACTCTCTGTCACACTCTCTCTCTCACACACTCTCTCACTCGCACACTCTCTCACACACTCTCTCACATTCTCTCACATACTCTCTCACAGTCACTCACATACTCTCTCTCACACTCTTTCTCACACACTCTCTCTCACACACTCTCTCACACTCTCTCACACACACACTCTCTCACACTCTCTCTCACACTCTCTCACACAATCTCTCTCACACATTCTCTCACACACTCTCTCTCACACTCTCTTTCTCACACTTTCTCACACAATCTCTCACACACAATCTCTCTCACCCATTCTCTCACACACTCTCTCTCACACTCTTTCACACTCACTCACACACACGCTCTCTCACACATTCTCTCTCTTAAATATTCTCTCTCACAATCTCTCTCACACTCTCTCACACGCACTCTCTAACATTCTCTCTCTCGCTCACACACTCTCTCTCTCACTCTCTCTCAGACTTTCTCATACACACTCTTTCACACAACCTCTCTCCCACACTCAACCACATTCTCTCTCACACACTCTCTCACGCTCTGTCTCACACTCTCTCTCACACTCTCTCTCTCATACACTCTCTCTCTTACACTCTATCTCACACTCTCTCACAAACACTCTCTCTCACACACTCACTCTCAGTCTCTCTCACACACACTCTCTCACACTCTCCGCGCACTCTCTCTCACACACTCTCTCTTTCACACACACTCTCACACACTCTCTCACACACTCTCTCTTTCAAACACACTCTCACATACTCTCTCACACTCTCTCTCACACACTCTCTCACACACCCTCTCTCTCACACACTCTCTCACACACTCTCTCTCACACACTCTCTCACACACCCTCTCTCTCACACACTCTCTCACACTCTCTGCACACTCTCTCACACACTCTCTCACACTCTCTCACACACACCCTCTCACACACTCTCTCACACACCCTCTCACACACTCTCTCACACACTCTCTCACACTCTGTCTCTCACACTCTCTCACACACTCTCATATACTCTCTCTCTCACACATTCTCTTTCATATACTGACTCTCACTCTCCATCACACATAGTGTCTCACACTCTGTCTCACTCACACACTCTCTCCCACATGCTCTCTCTCAAAATCTCTCTCATACTCTCTCTCTCACACTCTCACACTCTCTCTCACACAATCTCAAACACTCTCTCTTTCTCTCACACTCTCAACCACACTCTCTCTCTCTCACACTCACTCTCTCACACATTCTCTCTCACTTTCTCACACATTCTCTCTCACTCTCTCACACTCTCTGTCACACACTCTCTGTCACACTCTCTCTCTCACACACTCTCTCACTCGCACACTCTCTCACACACTCTCTCACAGTCACTCACACACTCTCTCTTACACTCTTTCTCACACACTCTCTCTCACAAACACTCTCACACTCTCTCACACACACACTCTCTCAAACTCTCTCCCACATGCTCTCTCTCAAAATCTCTCTCTCATACTCTCTCACACTCTCACACTCTCTCTCACACACTCTCAAACACTCTCTCTTTCTCTCACACTCTCATACACACTCTCTCTCTCTCACACACACTCTCTCACACATTCTATCTCACTTTCTCACACATTCTCTCTCACTCTCTCACACTCTCTGTCACACACTCTCGGTCACACACTCTCTGTCACACTCTCTCTCTCACACACTCTCTCACTCGCACACTCTCTCACACACTCTCTCACATTCTCTCACATACTCTCTCACAGTCACTCACATACTCTCTCTCACACTCTTTCTCACACACTCTCTCTCACACACTCTCTCACACTCTCTCACACACACACTCTCTCACACTCTCTCTCACACTCTCTCACACAATCTCTCACACATTCTCTCACACACTCTCTCTCACACTCTCTTTCTCACACTTTCTCACACAATCTCTCACACACAATCTCTCTCACCCATTCTCTCACACACTCTCTCTCACACACTCTTTCACACTCTCTCACACACACGCTCTCTCACACATTCTCTCTCTTAAATATTCTCTCTCACACAATCTCTCTCACACTCTCTCACACGCACTCTCTCACATTCTCTCTCTCTCTCACACACTCTCTCTCTCACTCTCTCTCAGACTTTCTCATAAACACTCTCTCACACAACCTCTCTCTCACACTCTCAACCACATTCTCTCTCACACATTATCTCACGCTCTGTCTCACACTCTCTCTCACACTCTCTCTCTCTCATACACTCTCTCTCTTACACTCTATCTCACTTTCTCTCACACACACTCTCACACTCTCTCTCACACACGCTCTCACACTCTATCTCTCACACTCTCTTTCACACTCTCACACACCCTCTATCGCACACTCTCTCACATACTCACTCTCACTCTCTCTCACACATACACTCTCACACTCTTTCTCACAAACTCTCTTTCACACACTCTCTCACACACACACTCTCTCACACTCTCTCTCTCTCACACACTCTCACTCACACATTCTCTCTCACACTCTCTCACACTCGCTCTCTCTCACTCTCTCTCAGACTTTCTCATACACACTCTTTCACACAACCTCTCTCTCACACTCAACCACATTCTCTCACACTCTCTCACGCTCTGTCTCACACTCTCTCTCACACTCTCTCTCTCATACACTCTCTCTCTTATACTCTATCTCACACTCTCTCACAAACACTCTCTCTCACATACTCACTCTCAGTCTCTCTCACACACACTCTCTCACACTTTCCGCACACTCTCTCTCACACACTCTCTCTTTCACACACACTCTCACGCACTCTCTCACACACTCTCTCTCACACTCTCTCTTTCACACATACTCTCACACACTCTCTCGCACACTCTCTCTTTCAAACACACTCTCACATACTCTCTCACACTCTCTCTCACACACTCTCTCACACACCCTCTCTCTCACACACTCTCTCACACACTCTCTCACACACTCTCTCACACATTCTCTCTCACACACTCTCTCTCACACACTCTCTCACACACTCTCTCTCACACACTCTCTCACACACTCTCTCACACTCTCTGCACACACTCTCTCACACACTCTCTCACACTCTCTCAAACACACCCTCTGACACACTCTCTCACACACACCCTCTCACACACTCTCTCACACACTCTCTCACACTCTCTCACACTCTCTCTCTCACACTCTCTCACACACTCTCATATACTCTTTCTCTCACACTCTCTCTCATATACTCACTCTCACTCTCCATCACACATAGTGTCTCACACTCTGTCTCACACACACACTCTCACACACTCTCTCCCACATGCTCTCTCTCAAAATCTCTCTCTCCTACTCTCTCTCTCACACACTCTCACACTCTCTCTCACACAATCTCAAACACTCTATCTTTCTCTCACACTCTCAACCAAACTCTCTCTCTTTCACACACACTCTCACGCACTCTCTCACACACTCTCTCTCACACTCTCTCTTTCACACATACTCTCACACACTCTCTCACACACTCTCTCACACACTCTCTCACACATTCTCTCTCACACACTCTCTCTCACACACTCTCTCACACACTCTCTCTCACACACTCTCTCACACACTCTCTCACATTCTCTGCACACACTCTCTCACACACTCTCTCACACTCTCTCACACACACCCTCTCACACACTCTCTCACACACACCCTCTCACACACTCTCTCACACACTCTCTCACACACTCTCTCACACTCTCTCTCTCACACTCTCTCACACACTCTCATATACTCTTTCTCTCACACTCTCTCTCATATACTCACTCTCACTCTCCATCACACATAGTGTCTCACACTCTGTCTCACACATACACTCTCACACTCTCTCTCACACTCTCTCCAACATGCTCTCTCTCAAAATCTCTCTCTCCTACTCTCTCTCTCACACACTCTCACACTCTCTCTCACACAATCTCAAACACTCTCTCTTTCTCTCACACTCTCAACCAAACTCTCTCTCTCTCACACACACTCTCTCACACATTCTATCTCACTTTCTCACACATTCTCTCTCACTCTCTCACACTCTCTGTCACACACTCTCGGTCACACACTCTCTGTCACACTCTCTCTCTCACACACTCTCTCACTCGCACACTCTCTCACACACTCTCTCATATTCTCTCACATACTCTCTCACAGTCACTCACATACTCTCTCTCACACTCTTTCTCACACACTCTCTCACACATTCTCTCACACTCTCTCACACACACACTCTCTCACACTCTCTCTCACACTCTCTCACACAATCTCTCTCACACATTCTCTCACACACTCTCTCTCACACTTTCTTTCTCACACTTTCTCACACAATCTCACACACAATCTCTCTCACCCATTCTCTCACACACTCTCTCTCACACACTCTTTCACACTCTCTCACACACACGCTCTCTCACACATTCTCTCTCTTAAATATTCTCTCTCACACAATCTCTCTCACACTCTCTCACACGCACTCTCTCACATTCTCTCTCTCTCTCTCACACACTCTCTCTCTCACTCTCTCTCAGACTTTCTCATACACACTCTCTCACACAACTTCTCTCTCACACTCTCAACCACATTCTCTCTCACACATTCTCTCACGCTCTGTCTCACACTCTCTCTCACACTCTCTCTCTCTCATACACTCTCTCTCTTACACTCTATCTCACACTCTCTCAACACACACTCTCTCTCACTTACTCACTCTCAGTCTCTCTCACACACACTCTCTCACACTCTCCGCGCACTCTCTCTCACACACTCTCTCTTTCACACACACTCTCACGCACTCTCTCACACACTCTCTCTCACTCTCTTTCACACACACTCTCACACACTCACTCACACACTCTCTCTTTCAAACACACTCTCACATACTCTCTCACACTCTCTCACACATCCTCTCTCTCACACACTCTCTCACACACTCTCTCACACATTCTCTCTCACACTCTCTCTCACACACTCTCTCACACACTCTCTCTCACACACTCTCTCACATACTCTCTCACACTCTCTGCACACACTCTCTCACACACTCTCTCACACTCTCTCACACACACCCTCTCACACACTCTCTCACACACACCCTCTCACACACTCTCTCACACACTCTCTCACACACTCTCTCACACTCTCTCTCTCACACTCTCTCACACACTCTCATATACTCTCTCTCTCACACTCTCTCTCATATACTCACTCTCACTCTCCATCACACATAGTGTCTCACACTCTGTCTCACACATACACTCTCACACTCTCTCTCACACTCTCTTCCACATGCTCTCTCTCAAATCTCTCTCTCATACTCTCTCTCTCACACTCTCACACTCTCTCTCACACAATCTCAAACACTCTCTCTTTCTCTCACACTCTCAACCACACTCTCTCTCTCTCACACACACTCTCTCACACATTCTATCTCACTTTCTCACACATTCTCTCTCACTCTCTCACACTCTGTCACACACTCTCGGTCACACACTCTCTGTCACACTCTCTCTCTCACACACTCTCTCACTCGTACACTCTCTCACACACTCTCTCACATTCTCTCACATACTCTCTCACAGTCACTCACATACTCTCTCTCACACTCTTTCTCACACACTCTCTCTCACACACTCTCTCACACTCTCTCACACACACACTCTCTCACACTCTCTCTCACACTCTCTCACACAATCTCTCACACATTCTCTCACACACTCTCTCTCACACTCTCTTTCTCACACTTTCTCACACAATCTCTCACACACAATCTCTCTCACCCATTCTCTCACACACTCTCTCTCACACACTCTTTCACACTCTCTCACACACACGCTCTCTCACACATTCTCTCTCTTAAATATTCTCTCTCACACAATCTCTCTCACACTCTCTCACACGCACTCTCTCACATTCTCTCTCTCTCTCACACACTCTCTCTCTCACTCTCTCTCAGACTTTCTCATAAACACTCTCTCACACAACCTCTCTCTCACACTCTCAACCACATTCTCTCTCACACATTATCTCACGCTCTGTCTCACACTCTCTCTCACACTCTCTCTCTCTCATACACTCTCTCTCTTACACTCTATCTCACACTCTCTCACACACACTCTCACACTCTCTCTCACACACGCTCTCACACTCTATCTCTCACACTCTCTTTCACACTCTCACACACCCTCTATCGCACACTCTCTCACATACTCACTCTCACTCTCTCTCACACATACACTCTCACACTCTTTCTCACAAACTCTCTTTCACACACTCTCTCACACACACACTCTCTCACACTCTCTCTCTCTCACACACTCTCACTCACACATTCTCTCTCACACTCTCTCACACTCGCTCTCTCTCACTCTCTCTCAGACTTTCTCATACACACTCTTTCACACAACCTCTCTCTCACACTCAACCACATTCTCTCTCACACACTCTCTCACGCTCTGTCTCACACTCTCTCTCACACTCTCTCTCTCATACACTCTCTCTCTTATACTCTATCTCACACTCTCTCACAAACACTCTCTCTCACATACTCACTCTCAGTCTCTCTCACACACACTCTCTCACACTTTCCGCGCACTCTCTCTCACACACTCTCTCTTTCACACACACTCTCACGCACTCTCTCACACACTCTCTCTCACACTCTCTCTTTCACACATACTCTCACACACTCTCTCACACACTCTCTCTTTCAAACACACTCTCACATACTCTCTCACACTCTCTCTCACACACTCTCTCACACACCCTCTCTCTCACACACTCTCTCACACACTCTCTCACACACTCTCTCACACATTCTCTCTCACACACTCTCTCTCACACACTCTCTCACACACTCTCTCTCACACACTCTCTCACACACTCTCTCACACTCTCTGCACACACTCTCTCACACACTCTCTCACACTCTCTCACACACACCCTCTGACACACTCTCTCACACACACCCTCTCACACACTCTCTCACACACTCTCTCACACTCTCTCACACTCTCTCTCTCACACTCTCTCACACACTCTCATATACTCTTTCTCTCACACTCTCTCTCATATACTCACTCTCACTCTCCATCACACATAGTGTCTCACACTCTGTCTCACACACACACTCTCACACACTCTCTCCCACATGCTCTCTCTCAAAATTTCTCTCTCCTACTCTCTCTCTCACACACTCTCACACTCTCTCTCACACAATCTCAAACACTCTCTCTTTCTCTCACACTCTCGACCAAACTCTCTCTCTCTCACACACACTCTCTCACACATTCTATCTCACTTTCTCACACATTCTCTCTCACTCTCTCACACTCTCTGTCACACACTCTCGGTCACACACTCTCTGTCACACTCTCTCTCTCACACACTCTCTCACTCGCACACTCTCTCACACACTCTCTCATATTCTCTCACATACTCTCTCACAGTCACTCACATACTCTCTCACACATTCTCTCACACTCTCTCACACACACACTCTCTCACACTCTCTCTCACACTCTCTCACACAATCTCTCTCACACATTCTCTCACACACTCTCTCTCACACTTTCTTTCTCACACTTTCTCACACAATCTCTCACACACAATCTCTCTCACCCATTCTCTCACACACTCTCTCTCACACACTCTTTCACACTCTCTCACACACACGCTCTCTCACACATTCTCTCTCTTAAATATTCTCTCTCACACAATCTCTCTCACACTCTCTCACACGCACTCTCTCACATTCTCTCTCTCTCTCACACACTCTCTCTCTCACTCTCTCTCAGACTTTCTCATACACACTCTCTCACACAACTTCTCTCTCACACTCGCAACCACATTCTCTCTCACACATTCTCTCACGCTCTGTCTCACACTCTCTCTCACACTCTCTCTCTCTCATACACTCTCTCTCTTACACTCTATCTCACACTCTCTCAACACACACTCTCTCTCACTTACTCACTCTCAGTCTCTCTCACACACACTCTCTCACACTCTCCGCGCACTCTCTCTCACACTCTCTCTCTCTCATACACTCTCTCTCTTACACTCTATCTCACACTCTCTCAACACACACTCTCTCTCACTTACTCACTCTCAGTCTCTCTCACACACACTCTCTCACACTCTCCGCGCACTCTCTCTCACACACTCTCTCTTTCACACACACTCTCACGCACTCTCTCACACACTCTCTCTCACTCTCTTTCACACACACTCTCACACACTCACTCACACACTCTCTCTTTCAAACACACTCTCACATACTCTCTCACACTCTATCTCACACACTCTCTCACACATCCTCTCTCTCACACACTCTCTCACACACTCTCTCACACACTCTCTCTCACACTCTCTCTCACACACTCTCTCTCACACACTCTCTCACACACTCTCTCTCACACACTCTCTCACATACTCTCTCACACTCTCTGCACACACTCTCTCACACACTCTCTCACATTCTCTCACACACACCCTCTCACACACTCTCTCACACACACCCTCTCACACACTCTCTCACACACACCCTCTCACACACTCTCTCACACTCTCTCTCACACTCTCTCACACACTCTCATATACTCTCTCTCTCACACTCTCTCTCATATACTCACTCTCACTCTCCATCACACATAGTGTCTCACACTCTGTCTCACACATACACTCTCACACTCTCTCTCACACTCTCTTCCACATGCTCTCTCTCAAAATCTCTCTCTCATACTCTCTCTCTCACACTCTCACACTCTCTCTCACACAATCTCAAACACTCTCTCTTTCTCTCACACTCTCAACCACACTCTCTCTCTCTCACACACACTCTCTCACACATTCTATCTCACTTTCTCACACATTCTCTCTCACTCTCTCACACTCTCTGTCACACACTCTCGGTCACACACTCTCTGTCACACTTTCTCTCTCACACACTCTCTCACTCGCACACTCTCTCACACACTCTCTCACATTCTCTCACATACTCTCTCACAGTCACTCACATACTCTCTCTCACACTCTTTCTCACACACTCTCTCTCACACACTCTCTCACACTCTCTCACACACACCCTCTCTCACACTCTCTCTCACACACACTCTCTCACACTCTCTCACACATTCTCTCACACACTCTCTCTCACACTCTCTTTCTCACACTCTCTCACACAATCTCTCACACACAATCTCTCTCACCCATTCTCTCACACACTCTCTCTCACACACTCTTTCACACTCTCTCACACACACGCTCTCTCACACATTCTCTCTCTTAAATATTCTCTCTCACACAATCTCTCTCACACTCTCTCACACGCACTCTCTCACATTCTCTCTCTCTCTCACACACTCTCTCTCTCACTCTCTCTCAGACTTTCTCATACACACTCTCTCACACAACCTCTCTCTCACACTCTCAACCACATTCTCTCTCACACACTCTCTCACGCTCTGTCTCTCACTCACTCTCAAACTCTCTCTCTCATACACTCTCTCTCTTACACTCTATCTCACACTCTCTCACACACACTCTCACACTCTCTCTCACACACGCTCTCACACTCTATCTCTCACGCTCTCTTTCACACTCTCACACACCCTCTATCGCACACTCTCTCACATACTCACTCTCACTCTCTCTCACACATACACTCTCACACTCTCTCGCTCACACACTCTCGCCACGAGGATAAACCCACTTTGCCCGACAGTCCGATCAGACCAGCCGCGCTGCCGTGCAGCAATGATCCCACCGGATCACCCATTCCTGGATTTCAACTCAGGCGATCATAGAATCATAGAAACATAGAAACATAGAAAATAGGTGCAGGAGTAGGGCATTTGGCCCTTCGAGCCTGCATCACCATTCAATAAGATCATGGCTGATCATTCCCTCAGTATCCCAGCCTTGGTCACCCTGGTGCCATGTCTCTGTGATGCTAATTACATCATACCCATTAACAGCTATCTGTGTCGTTAATTCATCCACGCATTGAGACTCAGAGCCTTGAGGCTTATTTGTTTAACACTCTTTGTCCTTTTAGAATTATGTTGCATTGTGGCCCTTTTTGATTTTTGCCCTTGATTTCTCTGCCCTCCACTCTTGCTTTTCTCCTTCCTACCTTTTGCTTCTGCCCCCTTTTTTATTTCCCTCTGCCTCCCTGCACAGATTTCCATCCCCCTGCCATATTAGTTTAACCCCTCCCCAACAGCACTAGCAAATACTCCCCCCAGGACATTGGTTCCGGTCCTGCCCAGGTGCAGACCGTCCGGTTTGTACTGGTCCCACCTCCCCCAGAACCGGTTCCAATGCCCCAGGAATTTGAATCCCTCCCTGCTGCACCACTGCTCAAGCCACGTATTCATCTGAGCTATCCTGCGATTCCTACTCTGACTGGCACCATCAATGGCGCTACCCAGCGCTGAGCTTGTGGCCAACACTTTGCCGTAGACAATTAGGCTCATCGAGCTGTGCCTGGTCTCCAGTTGTCTCGGACCCCCTTGCCACTGGACCAAGACCTTGCTCAGCTAAGCCCGTGTGGTTGCCGGTGCAGCGGCCACCCCACGTTAAAAGAACCCACGAACTGGCATCTTCTACTCCGTCAGGATGAAGTTCGGGATCTGGAACGTCAGGACCCTCACGGACAATCCAAACAGCGACAGGCCGGATCGTCGCACCGCCATTGTTGCCCGGGAACTCAGACGCTTTGACATTGACATCGCCGCCCGAAGCGAGACCCGGCGGGCAGGGGAAGGCCAGCTCAAGGAACAAAGTGGAGGTTACACCTTCTTCTGGAAAAGGAAACCAGAGGCCTTCATGGAGTCGGCTTCGCCGTCAAAAATGAGCTGGTCGACCGCCTCAAAGACTCCCCTGTGGGGTCAACGAACGCCTCGCGACTCTTCGTATCGCCCTATCTCAGAACCAATCCGCCACAGTCATCAGTGCGTACGCCCCAACACTCGATGCAACGGATGAGGCTAAAGAGGGTTTTATTCTAACCTCAAGACATTCTTGTCCCGTGTCCACACGGACGACAAACTGATCCTCCTGGGTGATTTTAATGCCAGGATTGGCAAAGACACAGTCCTCTGGTGAGGTGTGTGATACGTCCTTACTACACAGTATAAATGCACACGAGGCCCATGCTTGAGAGAAGGTCAGTCTGTGACCTGTCTTTTATTCCTTAGCACTCAAGTGGTGAAGGTGGGTGGAGCTTCCCCTTTTATACCTGAAGGTCCAGGTTAGGAGTGTCTCCCACCTAGTGGTCAGTGTTCTCACGGTGTACAACTTAGGTCAGTTTATACATGGGTTACAATGCTGGTTGAATACATGACAGTGTGATTGGCAGAGAGGGGGTAGGGAAAGCCAACTCCAGCGGTATCCTACTCCTGACAAACTGTCTAGAACATGAACTTCTCATCACCAACACCCTGTTCCGCCAGAGGGACAAATACAAGGCATCGTAGCAATGCCCTCGCTCCAAACACTGGCACCTGCACGACTATGTCATCGTCCAAGCCGGGGATCGCAAGGATGTGAACATCCCCCGCACCATGACAGGAGCTGACGACTGCTGGACGGACCATCACCTAATCCGATCCGTCATCGACATCAACATAGTCCCAAAGCAGAGGGGACAGCAGAAGCAGTGCCGCAAACAAGTTAATGCTGGGGCACTTAGAGACCCAGCTAAGAGAGCCCTATACAGTCAGCGCCTCACAGCTAACCTGGCGTGCCTTGATGACCCTGAGACGCCGATTGCCCACAGTGCTTGGTCTTCCCCCCAGGCCTCTATAACCAGTGCCTGTGAAGAGACACTTGGTCACTCAACCAGGAAACATCAGGACTGGTTTGGTGAAAATGATCAGGAGATCGAAGAACTAATAGATCGCAAGCGCAAAGCATTTCTGAGCCTCAAGCAACAACCCAACTCGGGAGCTGCAAAACAACATTACAGACGGCTCAAGGCTCAGGTCCAACAAAAAACCCAGGACTTAAAGAACAGGTGGTGGATGGAGAAAGCACAGGAGATACAGCAGCTGGCCGCCAGCCATGATGTGCGAGGATTCTTCATCGCAGTCAAGGCCACCTACTGAACAAACTCCCAAAGCCCCACCCCACTTCTGGCCAAGAACGGGGAAACACTCATCAAGGACACCGAGACTGTCAGAGCCCGATGGAAGGAGCACTTTGAAGATCTCCTCAATCGAGACTCTGCCTTTGACTCGAGTGTTCTCAACTCCATCCCGCAGCATGCGACCCGCCACCAACTCAGTGAGACCCCAACGTTGCACGAGTAGGCAAAGCCATAAAACAGCTCAAGAATAACAAGGCTACGGGAGCAGATGGAATCCCCGCTGAGGCGCTAAAGTATGGCGGAGAGGCGCTGTTGGCGTGGATACATGAACTCATCTCTCTCATCTGGAGGGAGGAGAGCATGCCGGGAGATCTCAGAGATACAGTGATTGTGACCATCTTTAAAAAAGGGGACAAGTCCGACTGTGGCAACTACAGAGGAATCTCCCTGTTATCAGCCACTGGGAAAGTCATCGCTAGAATCCGCCTCAACCGTCTGCTCCCCTTGGCCGAGGAGCTCCTCCCGGAGTCACAGTGCGGATTTTGTCCCCTATGGGGTACAATGGACATGATCTTTGCAGCGCGACAGCTGCAGGAAAAATGCAGGGAGCAGCACCAGCCCTTATACATGGCCTTCTTCGACCTTACAAAGGTCACTGTCAACCGCGAGGGTCTGTGGAGCCTCCTCCTCATCTTCGGATGCTCCCAAACGTTTGTCAACATCCTTCGCCTGCTCCATGACTACATGTAGACCGTACTGAAGTTGCATGTTCAGCCATGAACTCATTGAATGGTGGTGCAGGCTCGAAGGGCCGAATGGCCTACTCCTGCACCTATTTTCTATGTTTCTATGTTTCAACCATACTCTCTCTCTTTCACACACTCTCTCACTCACTCTCTCACTCACACTCTCTTGCTCACACACTCTCTCACTCACACACTCTCTCACATTCTCTCACAGATACATTCTCACACACACTCTCTCACACACTGTCTCTCACACATTCTCACACACAATCTCTCAAACACACTCTCTCATAATCATTCTCTCTCACACACTTTCTCGCACAGATTTTCTCTCTCTCACACACACTCTCTCACACTTATTCACACACTCTCACACTCTATCTCACATTCTCTCACATACTCACACACACACTCTCACACACACTCTCTCTCTTTCACTCTCTCACACACAGTCACGCAAAGTCTCCTCACACTCTCTCATACTCTCACACATTCTCTCACAAACTCTCTCTCGCACACTCTCACACATTCTCTCAACCACATTCTCTCATGTACACTCTCTCTCTCACACTCTCACACATTCTCTGTCTCACACACTCTCGCACACACTCTCTCAACAACACTCTCTCAAACACATTCTCTCTCTTTCACACGCTCGCTCTCTTTCACACTCTCTCTCTTTCACACTCTCTCACTCTCTCACACGCTCTCTCACACACTTTCTCTCACACACTCTTTATCACGCACTCTCTCGCACTCTCTCTCAACACTCTCTTTCACTCTCTCACACTCAATCCCTCAAACTCTCACTCACACACTCTCACACACTCTCTCAACCACACTCTCTTACACACATTCTCTCTTGCGCACTCTCTCTCTCTTTCACACTCTCACACACACACTCTCTCACACATTCTCCCACACACACTCTCTCAACCACACTCTCTCAACAACACTCTCTCAAACAAATTCTCTCTATTTCTCTCTCTCTCTCACACACACTCTCACAGACACACTATCACACAATCCCTCACATACTCTCACACTCTCTCTCATGCACTCTCTCACACACACTCTCTCACACAGTCTCACATGCACTTTCTCACACAAACACTCAACCACACTCTCTCACACTCTCTTTCTCTTTTGCGCTCTGCTCTATCTACACATTCTCTCACTCACAATCTCTCTCACACTCTCTCTCACACACTCTCTCTCTAAACCACACTCTCTCACGCACTCTCTCTCGCACATTCTCTCTCACACACTCTCTCTCTAAACCACACTCTCTCACGCACTCTCTCTCGCACATTCTCTCTCACACACTCTCTCTCTAAACCACACTCTCTCACACACTCTCTCTCACACACTCTCTCACACACTCTCTCACACACTCTCTCTCACACACTCTCTCTCTAAACCACACTCTCTCACGCACTCTCTCTCGCACATTCTCTCTCACACACTCTCTCTCTAAACCACACTCTCTCACGCACTCTCTCTCCCACACTCTCTCTCACGCACTCTCTCTCCCACACTCTCTCTCGCACACTCTCTCTCACAAACTCTCTCTCACACTCTCTCTCGAAACCACACTCTCTCTCGCACACTCTCTCACAGACACACGCTGAACCACACTCTCTCTCACACTCTCTCTCTCGAAAACACACTCTCTCTCGCACACTCTCTCGCGCACACACTCTCAACCACATTCTCTTTCACACACTCTCTCACACACTCACTCTCACATATTCTCTCACACACTCTCTCAAACACAGTCTCTCACAATCATTCTCTCTCACACACTTTCTCTCACAATCTTCCTCTCTCCAGCACACACACTCTCTCTCTCACACACTCTCACACACTCCCTTACATACACTCTCTCACACACACTCTCACACACACTCTCACACACACTCTCTCACATTCTCTCTCACACACATTCTCTCACACACACTTTCACACACACTTTCTCTCAAACACTCACTCACTCACGCACACTCTCTCACACACGTTCTCACACACTCCCCCACACACTTTCTCTCACACATTCACTCACACACTCTCTCTCTCACACACCCTCTCACTCACTCTCTCACACACTCTCTAACTCACTTTCTCTCACACATACTCTCACACACTCTCTCAAACACTCTCTCACATACTCTCTCTCACTCACTCTTTCACTCACATTCTCTCACTCACTCTCCCTCACAGTCTCCTTCACACTCACTCTCATACACTCTGTTCCACACTTGCTCACACACTCTCACACACTCTCTCTCTCACACTCTCACTCTCTCTCTCACACACTCTCTCTCACACACTCTCTCTCACACATACTCTCTCACTGACTCTCTCTCACTCACTGTCTCCACTCACTGTCACTCACATTCTCTCACTCACTCTCTCTCACACACTCTCTCAAACACTCTCTCACACACAATCTCTCACACTCTCTTTCACACACACTCTCACACACACACACTCTCGCTCTCACACTCTCTCTCACACTCTCTCTCTCACGCACTCTCACACACACACTCTCACACACTATCTCTCACACTCTTTCTCACACACACTCTCACACACACACACTCTCACACACATACTCTCTAACACACTCTCTCTCTCTCACACTCTCTCTCTCACACACTCTCACACGCACTCACTCCCACTCACACACTCTCACGGGGTTGGGTTTAATATATTAGCATGGATTGGCTAACGAACAGAGTCGAGATAAATATTTCATTCTCTGATTGGCAATAAGTAACTCATGGTGTGCCGCAGGGATCAGTGCTGGGACACCAACTATTTACAATCTATATTAACGACAATGGAAGAAGGGACCGAGTGTAACGTAGACAAGTTTGCTGATGATACAAAGGTGGGAGGAAAAGCAATGTGTAAGGAGGACACAACAAATTTGCCAAAGGACATAAGCAGGTTAAATGAGTGGGCAAAAAAATTGGCAGATGGAGTATAATGTTGGAAAGAGTGAGGTCATGCACTTCGGCAGAAAAAAAATCAAAGAGTTAAATGGAGAAAGATTGCAAAGTGCTGCAGTATAGCGGGATCTGGGGGTACTGTGCATGAAACACAGAAGGATAGTATGCAGGTACAGCAAGTGATCAGGAAGGCCAATAGAATCTTGGCATTTATTGCAAAGGGGATGGAGTATAAAAGCAGGGAAGTCTTGCTACAGTTGTACAGGGTATTGGTGAGGCCACACCTGGAATACTGCGTGCAGTTTTGGTTTCCATATTTACGAAAGGATATATTTGCTTTGGAGGCAGTTCAGAGAAGGTTCACTCGGTTGATTCCGGAGATGAGGGGGTTCACTTATGAGGAAAGGTTGAGTAGGTTGGGCCTCTACTCATTGGAATTCAAAAGAATGTGATCTTATCGAAACGTATAAGATTATGAGGGGGCTTGACAAGGTGGATGCAGAGAGGATATAAGAACATAAAAACATAAGAATTAGGAACAGGAGTAGGCCATCGAGCCCCTCGAGCCTGCTCCGCCATTCAATAAGATCATGGCTGATCTGGCCGTGGACTCAGCTCCACTTACCCGCCCGCTCCCCGTAACCCTTAATTCCCTTATTGGTTAAAAATCTATCCATCTGTGATTTGACTACATTCAATGAGCTAGCCTCAACTGCTTCCCTGGGCAGAAAATTCCACAGATTCACAACCCTCTGGTAGAAGAAATTCCTTCTCAACTCGGTTTTAAATTGGCTCCCCCATATTTTGAAGCTGTGTCCCGAGTTCTAGTCTCCCCGACCAGTGGAAACAACCTCTCTGCCTCTATCTTGTCTATCCCTTTCATTATTTTAAATGTTTCTATAAGATCACCCCTCATCTTTCTGAACTCCAAGGAGTAAAGACCCAGTCTACTCAATCTATCATCATAAGGTAACCCCCTCATCTCCGGAATCAGCCGAGTGAATCATCTCTGTACCCCTCCAAAGCCAGTATATCCTCCCTTAAGTAAGGTGACCAAAACTGCACGCGGTACTCCAGGTGCAGCCTCACCAATACCCTATACAGTTGCAGCAGGACCTCCCTGCTTTTGTACTCCATCCCTCTCGCAATGAAGGCCAACATTCCATTCGCCTTCCTGATTACCTGCTGCACCTGCAAACTAACTTTTTGGGATTCATGCACAAGGACCCCCAGGTCCCTCTGCACCACAGCTTGTTGTAATTTCTCCCCATTCAAATAATATTCCCTTTTACTGTTTTTTTTCCCAAGGTGGATGACCTCACACTTTCCGACATTGTATTCCATCTGCCAAACCTTCGCCCATTCGCTGAACCTATCCAAATCTCTTTGCAGCCTCTCTGTATCCTCTACACAACCCGCTTTCCCACTAATCTTTGTGTCATCTGCAAATTTTGTTGCACTACACTCTGTCCCCTCTTCCAGGTCATCTATGTATATTGTAAACAGTTGTGGTCCCAGCACCAATCCCTGTGGCACACCACTAACCACCGATTTCCAACCCGAAAAGGACCCATTTATCCCGACTCTCTGCTTTCTGTTAGCCAGCCAATTCTCGATCCATGCTAATACATTTCATCTGACATCGCGTACCTTTATCTTCTGCAATAACCTTTTGTGTGGCACCTTATCGAATGCCTTTTGGAAATCTAAATACATCACATCTATCGGTACACCTCTATCCACCATGCTCGTTATATCCTCAAAGTATTCCAGTAAATTAGTTAAACATGATTTCCCCTTCATGAATCCATGTTGCGTCTGCTTGATTGCACTATTCCTATCTAGATGTCCCGCTATTTCTTCCTTAATGATAGCTTCAAGCATTTTCCCCACTACAGATGTTAAACTAACCGGCCTATAGTTACCTGCCTTTTGTCTGCCCCCTTTTTAAAACAGAAGCGTTACATTAGCTGCTTTCCAATCCGATGGTACCTCCCCAGAGTCCAGAGAATTTTGGTAGATTATAACAAATGCATCTGCTATAACTTCCGCCATCTCTTTTAATACCCTGGGATGTATTTCATCAGGACCAGGAGATTTGTCTACCTTGAGTCCCATTAGCCTGTCCAGCACTACCCCCCTAGTGATAGTGATTGTCTCAAGGTCCTCCCTTCCCACATTCCCATGATCAGCAATTTTTGGTATAGTTTTTGTGTCTTCCACTGTGAAGACCGAAGGAAAATAATTGTTTCAGGTCTCAGCCATTTCCACATTTCCCATTATTAAATCCCTCTTCTCATCTTCTAAGGGACTAACATTTACTTTAGTCACTCTTTTCCGTTTTATATATCGGTAAAAGCTTTCACTATCTGTTTTTATGTTTTGCGCAAATTTACTTTCGTAATCTATCTTTCCTTTCTTTATTGCTTTCTTAATCATTCTTTGATGTTATTTAAAATTTTCCCAATCTTCTAGTTTCCCACTAACCTTGGCCACCTTATACGCATTGATTTTTAATTTGATACTCTCCTTTATTTCCTTGGTTATCCACGGCTGGTTATCCCTTCTCTTACCGCCCTTCTTTTACTCTGGAATATATTTTTGTTGAGCACTATGAAAGAGCTCCTTAAAAGTCCTCCACTGTTCCTCAATTGTGCCATCGTTTAGTCTGTGTTCCCAGTCTACTTTAGCCAACTCTGCCCTCATCCCACTGTAGTCCCCTTTGTTTAAGCATAGTATTCTCGTTTGAGACATTACTTCCTTACCCTCAATCTTTTACTAGGAGATCGTTTATTATTCCTGTCTCATTACACAGGACCAGATCTAAGATAGCTTGCTCCCTTGTCGGTTCTGTAACATTCTGTTCTAAGAAACAATCCCACATGCATTCTATGAATTCCTCCTCAAACCCCGTGCGATTTGATTTGACCAATCGATATGTAGGTTAAAATCCCCCATGATTACTGCTGTTCCTTTTTCACATGTCTCCATTATTCCCTTGATTATTGTCCGCCCCACCGTGAAGTTATTATTTGGGGGCCTATAAACTACGCCCACCAGTGACTTTTTCCTCTTACTATCTCTAATCTCCACCCAAAATGATTCAACATTTTGTTCATTAGAGCCAATATCATCTCTCACAACTGCCCTGATATCATCCTTTATTAACAGAGCTACCCCACCTCCTTTCCCTTCTTGTCTATCTTTCTGAATTGTCTATCTTTCAGGATGTTTCCACTGATGAGGGAGACTAGAACTAGAGGCATGATCTTAGAATAAGGGGCTGCCCATTTAAAACAGAGATGAGGAGAAATTTATTCTCTCAGATGGTTGTAAATCTGTGGAATTCTCTGCCCCAGAAAGCTGTGGGGACTGGGTCATTGAATATATTTAAGGCGGAGATAGACAGATTTTTGAGTGATAAGAGAGTGAAGGGTTATGGGGAGTGGGCAGGGAATTGGAGCTGAGTCCATGATCAGATCAGCCATGATCTTATTGAATGGTGGAGCAGGCTCGAGGGGCCGAATGGTCGACTCCTGCTCCTATTTTCTATGAGTCTAGCAAGTTGTTCCAAACCGCTACAACTATGTCAGCACTGTTGGAGTACCTTCACCACACGCACTGCAGCGGTTCAAGAAGTGGCTCACCACCACCTTCTCCAGGGCGATTAAGGTGTGGTCTTGCCAATGATGCCAACATCCTGTGAATGAATTTACAAACGCCCACACGTAACTAAACTCCATGCTCAGTCTCAACTATTGCTTTGTGCATACAACTCTTATCTCCAAGGCAGGAAGAGAATGGCTTCATCCCCATTCTCGTGCCTTGACCCCAAAGTTAAAGCTGACACTCCAATATCTCGCGCAGTGGGAGGTGCGATGTCAAATTAAACCCCTTGTCTACTGTTGGGCATTTGGGTGACAAGGTGAGTTCTCCCCGGGTGCCCTGTCCAATATGGATATCCCTCAAACAACATGATTGCCAGGGGATAATCTGCTCACCATCTCACTTGTGTTTGAGGGTACTTCTGCGCAAGTTAGTTGCTGCATTTCCGACGTTACAAAACTTCAGAAGCAACATCTGACTGTGAAGTTCGTTGAGACGCGCTGAGATCGAGAAAAGCGTCAGCGTTCCGTTGTGCATTGTGTGGCTACAACCACACTGAGAGCCACTTTAACTGTTGGTGATCACAACATAAGAAATAGGAGAAGGAGTCGGCCATTCGGCCCCTCTAGCCTGCTCCATCATTCAATAAGATCATAGCTGATCTGATCATGGACTCAGCTCCACTTCCCCGCCCACTCCCCATAACCCTTCACTCCCTTATCGCTCAAAAATCTGTCTATCTCCACCTTAAATATATTCAATGACCCAGCTTCCACAGCTCTCTGGGGCAGAGAATTCCACAGATTTACAACCCTCCGAGAGAAGAAATTCCTCCTCATCTCAGTTTTAAATGGGCGGCCTCTTATTCTGAGACTATGTCCCCTAGTTTTAATTTCCCCCTATGAGTGCAAATATCCTCTCTGCATCCACCTTGTCAATCCCCCTCATTATCTTATAGGTTTCGATAAGATCATCTCTCATTCTTCTGAACTCCAATGAGTAGAAGTCCAACCTACTCAAACTTTCATCATAAGTCAACCCCCTCATCTGCAGAACGACCTAGTGAACCTTCACTGAACTGCCTCCAAAGCAAGTATATCCTTCCTTAAATACGGAGACCAAAACTGTACGCAGTACTCCAGGTGTGACCTCACCAATGCCCTGTACAGTTGTAGCAGGACTTCTCTGCTTTTATACTCCATCACCTTTGCAATAAAGGCCAACAATCCCTTGGCCTCCCTGATCACTTGCTAACTTTTTGTGTTTCATGCACGAGGACCCCCAGGTCCGTCTGTACTGCAGCACTTTGCAATTTCTCTCCATTCAAATTATAATTTGCTTTTCTATTTTTTCTGCCCAAGTGGATATCGCCCATTTCACCCTATGGTCCAACAGTTAAAATCAAGCCCAGTGCAGGTGAAATATTCAGGATGTGTGCGTGTTCATATTTGATTTCTTTTCTCAGAAATTAGCAAGCTGAAGGCTGACTTGGATGAAGCAGGTAAGGGGGAACTACATGTTGCTGGGCTCCGAATCCCATATTATTTTGGCCCATTTTGCACTTTTGTCCATAGTTCATAAGAGCATAAGGTTCGAGCATAAGCAGGCGTGTAGCCTACAGTGTCCAGCGTAACACTTTTAAAACATAAAGAAATTACATTTAATCCCTCATTTTTATGTTAAAAACATTGTCCATTAAGGTAAGTTTATTTTTAACCCTATTAAAACACATTAAAAAATCCCCAAACATTTATTTTCTAAAACAATGGCCCAGAAATCCCGACTCTGTATTTTGCTGCAATAAATCCTTCCACCTCCTAAAGTGAGTTTTTCGGCCCAGAATTCCTGGCCTTCCCGAGTCTGTACTGAGTGACCAGTTGCATTTCTTGCTGTAATAAATTCTTCCACCTCCTAAACTGTGTTATCCGACCAAAAATGCCAGCCTCGCCGGGTCCATATTATGCTGCAATAAATCCTTCCACCTCCTAAACTGAGTTATCGGCCCAGAAACCCCGACCACCCCGGGTCTGTACTGAGTGTCTACGGACCCAGGGAAGGCATCGCAACAGCCGGTTTTCAGCGCACAATACACATGTGCAGAAAACCGGCATCTCCAATCTGTCGAGTTTGATCTTGCCAGATCCAATGCATCTTGGGAGCGAGGACATTCGCACGGGCAAGGTTGTGGCATCTGCTCATATCTCACCCGGCAAATGTCCTTAAAACTCTTGCGCCTGATAAAGCACACAAAAACATTATAAAATAAAATAAAATAATTAAAAAACCTGCCCACTATGGTAAGTTTATTTTAAAGCATAATTAAAAAAACTTTGAAAAATTGGGAAAAAATATATATTTTAAATACATAAATAACTTTAATTTAAATTAATAAAACTATGTGTTGTATTTTTCTATGTTGTGTGTGTATTGGGGGGTGTTTCTCTATCATAATATTGAGAAGCACAACTTACAGACTTCCCATTATTATGAATGAGAACGTACTTTACCCTGATTGGCTGCCCAGAGCCATGTGATGCAACTCCAGACGTGCGCGCGTCCTGACGGGAATGCTCAGTGAAGCGCAGTCAGTGGAGGCCTCAGGACCGGGAACTCGAGTGGGCGCAGACGGAATAGGTACGTGCGATTCTTTTTTAACTTCTTCCCTCGCCCGCCCGCGGGAAACAGCTACCGCGATTTCTGGGCCATTTAAGTTCAATTAATGTTAAATATGTGAGGTGTTTAATTTTATTTATCGTGCTGAGTTTCAGTGTTCTAGGGGGTTATTCTCATTGAATGGGGCAGACAGTCTTTGAAGGAAAGGGTGGGTGGGATTGGTTTGCCGCACGCTCCCTCCGCTGCCTGCGCTTGCTTTCTGCACGCTCTCGGCGACGAGACTCGAGGTGCTCAGCGCCCTCCCGGATGCTCTTCCTCCACTTAGGGCGGACTGGTCTTTGGCCAGGGACTCCCAGGTGCCGGTGGGGATGTTGCATTTTATCAGAGAGGGGAGTCCTTGTAACGTTTCCTCTGCCCAGCTGGGGCTCGCTTCCCATGTAGGAGTTCCGAGTAGAGTGCTTGCTTTGGGAGTCTTGTGTCAGGCAGGTGGACAATGTGGCCCACCCAACGGAGCTAGCCAAGTGTGGTCAGTGCTTCGATGCTCAGGATGTTGGCCTGAGCGAGAACACTGATGTTGGTGCGTCTGTCCTCCCAGGGGATTTGCAGGATCTTGTGGAGGCAGCGTTGGTGGTATTTCTCCAGCGACTTGAGGTGTCTACTGTACATGGTCCATGTCTCTGAGCCATACAGGAGGGCGGGTAGACCGTGAGCTTGGTGCTGGGTTTGAGGATAATTCTCATTGATACTGAAGCCCTTTTGGAGTTTCTACAGACCCGGGAAGGTATCCGGAAAGCCGATTTTTGGCGGGAAATGCGCATGCACTGAAAACCGGCTTTTCCGATGTGTCAGGTTTCTGGTTTGACAGATCTCCCGCATATCGGGAGCGAGGACACGCCCACGGCAGAGATTGGGCTATTTGCCGATCGCTTGCCCTGCGAATGTCCTTAAAATGCTTAAGATACATAAGCCTACTTTTACTAAGGTAAGATTTTAAAACACATCAAAAACATGTTAAAAGAAAATTTAAAAAGATATATTTATGTTAAAAAGTTACCCACTCAGGTAATTTTATTTTAAACCACAATCAAAACATTTTTTTTAAATCGGCAAATTTTTCAAAAACATTTCTATCAACTTTAATGTCTATAGTGTATTTATGTGAGGTGTATTCTTACATGTTTTATGTAGTGTTTGGGAGTGTTTCTCATTCATAGTAATAGTAGTTTCGGACTTAGGAAACTTCTATTACTATGAGAATATACTATACCTGTTGTACAAAATATTGAGGGGCCTGGACATAGTGGATAGTAAGGGTCTATTTCCATTGGTGGAGGGGTATATTACGAGGGGGCATAGTTTTAATGTGATTGGTGGAAGGTTTAGAGGGGATTTGAGGCGGGGCTTCTTTACACAGAGGGTTGTGGGGATCTGGCACTCACTGCCTGGAAAAGTGGTGGATGCAGAAACCCTCACCACTTTTAAGAGATGGTTGGATGGGCGCTTAAAGTGCAGTAACCTGCAGGGTTACGGATCTAGAGCTGGTTATTGGGATTAGACTGGGTGACCTTTTGTGGGACGGAGCAGCTATAATGGTAAGTACTGCAGGGAATAGAATACAGCCAGGATGATCTCCTGGACTAGTTTTGATCGCCTGGATGGGTCGGAGAAGAATTTTCCTACTTTTTTTTTCCCCAATTGGCCTGGGTTTTTATCTGGTTTTTGCCTCTCCCAGGAGATCACATGACTCCGGTTGGGATGGAGTGTAGAATGTTTCAGTATAAGGGGTGTCGCAGTTGTGTGAGGCGGACTGGTTGGGCTGGGTGCTCTTTGCCTTTCCGTCATTGTTCATTGTCCATAGGTTTAGGGCTGGGCGGCTCTTTGTCGGCCGGCACGGACACGATGGGCCGAAATGGCCTCCTTCAGCGCTGTAAATTTCTATGTTTCTATGATTGGCTGCCCAGAGCCATGTGACCCCCAGCTCCAGGCCTGTGCACGTTCCGATGTGCACGCGCTGTGACGCGGTCAGGAGAGGCCTCCGGACCGGGATCTCGCGTGGCCGCAGGAGCTTCAGGTAGGTGCGCATCTTTTTTTCCAGAATCCAGTCGAACACCCGCGGGAAGGAGAAACCAGGATTCCTGGGCCAATGAAAATGGCAAGAAAATTCTTCAGCTCTGGTAGCATCGGCGCAGAGAGAGAAAGAGAGTTAACATCAATGACCCTTCAACAGGACCACAATGTCATCCTGTCCTGTGAAAGGTTCGAAAACGTAAATCCTGGTCAGAATAACTGGATACGCTAAAGATTGCGTGAAAGTGCGGATCGGAATTCCGATTTGATAACCGTATGTTAAATTATTGACACTATCATCAACAGAGGCACAGTTTGCTCATAAAACTAAAGGTAATGTTTAACAATCTGCGACAAATTTTATTTTCCGATATTTGAAACTTGTTGGAAATGTGTGAGGAGGACACAAAAATATCTGCGAAGGGATATGGACAGGCCAAGTGAGTGGGCAAAAACTTGGCAGATGGAGTATAATGTGTGAAAATGTGAGATTATCCACCTTGGCAGAAATAATCGGAAAGCAAATTATAATTTAAATGGAGAGAGATTGCAAAGTGCTGGAGTACAGAGATTAAGGGGTTATGGGGAGCGGGCAGGGAAGTGGAGCTGAGTCCATGATCAGATCAGCCATGATCTTATTGAATGGCGAAGCAGGCTCGAGGGGCTGAATGGCCGACTCCTGCTCCTATTTCTTATGTGCTTGTGGGGAGGATTCCATCAGTAAATGCATTGCCCAATAAGCACAATAGCAATCCCCCCACCCCCTTGTCATTTGCTGTCTTGGCCCACATGATCCCAGGGAAGTTTGCTAACCGCCTGGTCCCCGGGGATGCCTGGAGCGTTACACAGGCAAACAATTACACACACACTTTGAATGGAGAGGCTATCATTGTTAATATTATGATCATATAAGAACATAAGAACATCAGAAATAGGAGCAGGAGTGGACCATACGGCCTCTCGAGCCTGCTCCGGCATTTAATATGTTCATGGCTGATCCGATCATGTACTCAGCTCCACTTTCCTGCCCACTCCCCATAACCCCTTATCCCCTTATTGTTTAAGAAACTGTCTATGTCTGTCTTAAATTTATTCAATGTCCCAGCTTCCACAGCTCTCTGAGGCAGAGAATTCCACAGACTTACAACCCTCTGAGAGAAGAAATTCCTCCTCATCTCAGTTTTAAATGGGAGGCCCCTTATTCTAAGACCATGCCCTCTAGTTCTAGTCTCCCCCATCAGTGGAAACATCCTCTCTGCATCCACCTTGTCAAGCCCCCTCATAATCTTAAACGTTTCGATAAGATCACCTCTCATTCTTCTGAGCTCCAATGAGTCGAGGCCCAACCTACTCAACCTTTCCTCATAAGTCAACCCCCTCATCTCCGGAATCAACCGAGTGAACCTTCTCTGAACTGCCTCCAAAGCAAGTATATCCTTTCGTAAATATGGAAACCAAAACTGCACGCAGTACTCCAGGTGTGGCCTCACCAATACCCTGTATAACTGTAGCAAGACTTCCCTGCTTTTATACTCCATCCCCTTTCCAATAAAGGCCAAGATACCATTGGCCTTCCTGATCACTAGTAGATAATGATTACAGGTAGATAATTATATCTAGTATCATTCTGAGTATTGATACCACATTTGCAAATAAATTTGCGACCATTATCGTCACTATTGTAAATGCCCTCATTATTAATGTTGATCATATAATTATTGCTACTTATCATGACTATAGTCACTACTGCAGGTAGAGCATCTGAAATCCGGAATCTTCGGGACCGAGTAGTTCTGGTTTTTGTATTTTTCGGGATATTGGACAAGAAAACTAACAGTCTGAAATCCAGAATCCCCGAGACCCAATCCAGGCCAGGATTTGGTTTTGGCCTGAATTGGGACATCACCGACTCTCCGCCCTCGCTGAAATGTCTGGTTTTCAGACCGTTCCAGTATCGGGACGTTGCACCTGTATCGTTGTTTGTTAATATCAGTTCTTCATATTATTACTATGTGAACATTATCATTGTCACTAAAACTTTCATTATCATGATTACAGAATTGGAACTACGTCTTAAACGTAAAGGTGATTAAACCCACGTTAACGTTGCAAGTGTCCGACCGCAAAGTGAGTAACAGAAATTTGGCAGGTGGAGTATAATGTGGGAATGTGTGAGGTCATCCACTTTGGTAGGAAATAAAAAATGCTTTTCTCCTATCCCCCATTTACTGGTGCCTCTCCCCATTGCCCTATTTACTGGTGCCCCTCCCTATCTCCCATTTACTGATGCCCCTCCCCATTGCCCCATTTACTGGTGCCCCTCCCCTTTGCCCCATTTACTGGTGCCCCTGCCCTATCCCGTATTTACTGGTGCCCTTCCCATTGCCCCATTTACTGGTGCCCATCCCCTATCGCCTATTTACTGGTGCCCCTTCCCATTGCCCCATTTACTGATGCTCCTCTCCTATCCCCCATTTACTGGTGCCCCTCCCCTTTGCCCCATTTACTGGTGCCCCTGCCCTATCCCGTATTTACTGGTGCCCTTCCCATTGCCCCATTTACTGGCGCCCCTCCCTATCCCCCATTTACTGGTGCCCCTCCCAATCCCCCATTTACTGGTGCCCCTCCCCATTGCCCCATTTACTGGTGCCCCTCCCCTGCCCCCCATTTACTGGTGCCCCTCCGCTATCCCCCATTTACTGGTGCCCCTCCCTATCCCCCATTTACTGTTGCCCCTCCCCATTGCCCCATTTACTGGTGTCCCTCCCCATTGCCCCATTTACTAGTGCCCCTCCCCTGCCCCCCATTTACTGGTGCCCCTCCGCTATCCCCCATTTACAGGTGCCCCTCCCTATCCCCCATTTACTGTTGCCCCTCCCCATTGCCCCATTTACTGGTGCCCCTCCCCATTGCCCCATTTACTAGTGCCCATCCCTATCCCCCATTTACTGGTGCCCCTCCCCATTGCCCCATTTACTGGTGCCCTTTCCCTATCCCCCATTTACTGGTGCCCCTCCCCATTGCCCCATTTACTGGTGCCCCTCCCCATTGCCCTATTTACTGGTGCCCCTCCCTTTCCCCCATTTACTGGTGCCCCTCCCCATTGCCCTATTTACTGGTGCCCCTCCCTATCCCCCATTTACTGGTGCCCCTCCCTATCCCCCATTTACTGGTGCCCCTCCCTATCCCCAATTTACTGGTGCCCTTCCCCTATCCCCCATTTACTGGTGCCCCTCCCTATCCCCCATTTACTGGTGCCCTTCCCCTATCCCCCATTTACTGGTGCCCCTCCCCATTGCCCCATTTACTGGTGCCCGTCCCTATCCCCCATTTACTGGTGCCCCTCCTCATTGCCCCATTTACTGGTGCCCCTCCCTATCCCCAATTTACTGGTGCCCCTCCCCATTGCCCCATTTACTGGTGCCCCTCCCTATCCCCCATTTACTGGTTCCCCTCCCTATCCCCCATTTACTGGTGCCCCTCCCCATTGCCCCATTTACTGGTGCCCCTCCCCTGTCCCCCATTTAATGGTGCCCCTCCGCTATCCCCCATTTATTGGTGCCCCTCCCCATTGGCACATTTACAGGTGCCCCTCCCTATCCCCCATTTACTGGTGCCCCTCCCCATTGCCCCATTTACTGGCGCCCCTCCCCATTGCCCCATTTACTAGTGCCCATCCCTATCCCCCATTTACTGGTGCCACTCCCCATTGCCCTATTTACTGGTGCCCCTCCCTATCCCCCATTTACTGGTACCCCTCCCTATTGCCCTATTTACTGGTGCCCATCCCTATCCCCCATTTACTGTTGCCCCTCCCTATCCCCCATTTACTAGTGCCCTTCCCCTATCTCCCATTTACTGGTGCCCCTCCCTATCCCCCATTTACTGGTGCCCTTCCCCTATCCCCCATTTACTGGTGCACCTCCCTATCCCCCATTTACTGGTGCCCTTCCCCTATCCCCCATTTACTGGTGCACCTCCCTATCCCCCATTTACTGGTGACCCTCCCTATCCCCCATTTACTGGTGCCCCTCCCTATCCTCCATTTACTAGTGCCCTTCCCCTATCCCCCATTTACTGGTGCCCCTCCCTATCCCCCATTTACTGGTGCCCCTCCCTATCCCCCATTTACTGGTGCCCCTCCCCATTGCCCCATTTACTGGTGCCCCTCCCTATCTCCCATTTACTGGTGCCCCTCCCCATTGCCCCATTTACTGGTGCCCCTCCCTATCCCCCATTTACTGGTGCCCCTCCCTATCCCCCATTTACTGGTGCCCCTCCCTATCCCCCATTTACTGGTGCCCCTCCCTATCCCCCATTTACTGGTGCCCCTCCCCATTGCCCCATTTACTGGTGCCCCTCCCTATCTCCCATTTACTGGTGCCCCTCCCCATTGCCCCATTTACTGGTGCCCCTCCCTATCCCCCATTTACTGGTGCCCCTCCCTATCCCCCATTTACTGGTGCCCCTCCCTATCCCCCATTTACTGGTGCCACTCCCCATTGCCCCATTTACTGGTGCCCCTCCCTTGTCCCCATTTACTGGTGCCCCTCTGCTATCCCCCAGTTACTGGTGCCCCTCCCAATTGTCCCATTTACAGGTGCCCCTCCCTATCCCCCATTTACTGGTGCCCCTCCCCATTGCCCCATTTACTGGTGCCCCTCCCCATTGCCCCGTTTACTGGTGCCCATCTCTATCCCCCATTTACTGGTGCCCCTCCCCATTGCCCCATTTACTGGTGCCCTTTCCCTATCCCCCATTTACTGGTGCCCCTCCCCATTGCCCCATTTACTGGTGCCCCTCCCCATTGCCCTATTTACTGGTGCCCCTCCCCATTGCCCCATTTACTGGTGCTCCTCCCTTTCCCCCATTTACTGGTGCACCTCCCCATTGCCCTATTTACTGGCGCCCCTCCCTATCCCCCATTTGCTGGTGCCCCTCCCCATTGCCCTATTTACTGGTGCCCCTCACTATCCCCCATTTACTGGTGCCCCTCCCTATCCCCCATTTACTAGTGCCCTTCCCCTATCCCCCATTTACTGGTGCTCCTCCCTATCCCCCATTTACTGGTGCCCCTCCCTATCCCCCATTTACTGGTGCCTTTCCCCTATCCCACATTAACTGGTGCCCCTCCCCATTGCCCCATTTACTGGTGCCCCTCTCCTGTCCCAGATTTACTGGTGCCTCTCCGCTATCCCCCATTTACTGGAGCCCCTCCCTATCCCCCATTTACTGGTGCCCCTCCCTATCCCCCATTTACTGGTGCCCCTTCCCATTGCCCCATTTACTGGTGCCCCTCCCCATTGCCCCATTTACTAGTGCCCATCCCTATCCCCCATTTACTGGTGCCCCTCCCCATTGCCCCATTTACTGGTGCCCTTTCCCTATCCCCCATTTACTGGTGCCCCTCCCCATTGCCCCATTTACTGGTGCCCCTCCCCATTGCCCCATTTACTGGTGCCCCTCCCCATTGCCCCATTTACTGGTGCCCCTCCCTATCCCCCATTTACTGGTGCCCCTCCCCTATCCCCCATTTACTGGTGCCCCTCCCCATTTCCCCATTTACTGGTGCCCCTCCCCGATCCCTCCATTTCTATATATATAAAAAGACCTTCGTAAATGTGCTGAGGTTTTCTGTCTCTACCACCCTTTCAGGCAGTGACTTCCGCCCCAGGGTGAATAAATTCCCCTCTAAACCCCGCCCCCCACAATTACTTTCAATCTATGCCCCCTGGTTGTTGACCCCTCTGCCCAGGGAAACAGCTCCTTCCTATCCACTCTATCCAGGCCCCTCATCATTTTATACACCTCAATCAGGTCTCCCCTCAGCCTCCTCTGTTCCAAGGAAAACAGACCCAGCCTATCCAATCTTTCCTCATAGGCAAAATTCTCCCGTCCAGGCAACATCCTGGTAAATCTCCTCTGCACCCTCTCCAGTGCAATCACATCTTTCCTGTAATGTGGTGACCAGAACTGCACGCAGTACTCCAAGCATTCCGAATGCCTTCTTAACCACATTATCCACCTGGCCTGCTCCCTTCAGGGATCTGTGGACCTGCACTCCCAGGTCCCTTTGTTCCTCTACACTTCTCAGTGTCCTACCATTTCTGGTTAGCCCTCACCAATTGCATTACCTCACACTTCTCCGGATTGAACTGTATTTGCCACTGTTCTGCCCACCCGACCAGTTGTTTGATTACGAGGGTGAGATGAGGGCGGTTGAGGATGGGCGGAGTGGGGTATAAACGTGTCCAGCAGAATGTGTTATAATTTCTACACAATTGTACATTGCATTTCTTTCTGAAACGCAGCGTAAAGGTTGAATTCTTCCTCCACGCTTCACTTTACAGAAGATGAACTGGTGTTAAAACAAACAGGTAACGGACGCAAAATCAAAATAGTGCAGATGCTGGAATATGAAATAAAAAGTGCTGGAAACCTCAGCGGGGGACTGGGCCGATTGGGGGTGGGGAACGGGAGAGAGAACGAGAGTTAATGTTTCGGGTCGATGAAACTTCGGCAGAAGATAGCGAATGTTTGAGATGAACGGATTCTTAAGGCGCGCTGAAAGGGGGGAGGGGAGGCAAGAACGAAAGGGAAGGTCAATGAGAGGATGGAAGGTGGGAGAGATTATGGGCGGACTGAGATGGTAATGGCCAAAGTTAGAAAAATATTTGTTTCATCATCATCATCATAGGCAGTCGAACAAAGTTGAGGAAGACTTGCTTCCATCATAAAAGCAAGTTCTGAGGTGACTGAACAGTCCAATATGGTCAGAGAATTACAGTCTCTGTCACAGGTGGGACAGACAGTGGTTGGAGTAAAGGGTGGGTGGGA
Organism: Pristiophorus japonicus; assembly: GCF_044704955.1. NCBI lineage: Eukaryota > Metazoa > Chordata > Chondrichthyes > Pristiophoridae > Pristiophorus > Pristiophorus japonicus. Next base: position 25,624,706 of record NC_092002.1, read on the forward strand.
CTGGTTTGCCGCACGCTCCTTCCGCTGCCTGCGTTTGACCTCCACATGCTCTCGGCGACGAGGCTCGAGGTGCTCAGCGCCCTCCCGGATGCTCTTCTTTGGCCAGGGACTCCCAGGTGTCAGTGGAGATGTTGCATTTTATCAGGGAGGGGTGTCCTTGCAACATTTCCTCTGCCCACCTTTGGCTTGTTTGCTGTGTAGGAGTTCTGAGTAGAGCGCTTGCTTTGGGAGTCTTGTGTCTGGCATGCATACGATGTGGCCCGGCCTACGGAACAGGTTGAGTGTGGTCAGTGCTTCGATGCTAGGGATGTTGGCCTGATCAAGGACGCTAACGTTGGTGCATCTGTCCTCCCAGGGGATTTTCAGGAGCTTGCGGAGGCAGCGCTGGAGGTATTTTTCCAGCGATTTGAGGTGTCTGCTGTATATGGTCCATGTCTCTGATCCATACAGGAGGGCGGGTATCACTACAGCCCTGTAGACCATGAGCTTGGTGTCGGGTTTGAGGGCCTGATCTTCAAACACTCTCTTCCTCAGGCGATCGAAGGCTGCACTGGTGCACTGGAGCCGGTGTTGGGCCTCGTTGTCGATGACTGCTCGTGTTAACTGTAAGCTTCCGAGGGATAGGTAGTAGTTCATGTTGTCCAAGGCCGCGCCATGGATTATCACGCTGGGTTCCATAGCACCTTGCTCCGTACGAATTGTCTGCCACATCTGGTATATTACAACATCAACAACACTTCAAATGTACCCAGTTGGGGTTTAAACATTTTGGCTAAAAAGGCAAGGGAATACACATTAAATGGGAGGACACTGAGAAGTGTAGAGGAACAGAGGGACCTGGGAGTGCAGGTCCACAGATCCCTGAAGGTAGCAGGCCAGGTGGATAAGGTGGTTAAGAAGTCACACGGGATACTTGCCTTTATTGGCCAAGGCATAGCATATAAGAGCAGGGAGGTTATGCTTAAATTGCATAAAGCTTTGGTTAGGCCACAGCTGGAGTACTGCGTGCAGTTCTGGTCACCGTATTATAGAAACATAGACATAGAAACATAGAAAATAGGCGCAGGAGTAGGCCATTCAGCCCTTCGAGCCTGCACCACCATTCAATGAGTTCATGGCTGAACATTTAACTTCAGTACCCCATTCCTGCTTTCTCGCCATACCACTTGATCCCCCGAGTAGTAAGGACTTCATCTAACTCCTTTTTGAATATATTTAGTGAATTAGCCTCAACAACTACCTGTGGAAGAGAATTCCACAGGTTCACCACTCTCTGGGTGAAGAAATTTCTCCTCATCTCGGTCCTAAATGACTTACCCCTTATCCTTAGACTGTGACCCCTGGTTCTGGACTTCCCCAACATTGGGAACATTCTTCCTGCATCTAACCTGTCTAAACCCGTCAGAATTTTAAACGTTTCTATGAGATCCCCTCTCATTCTTCTGAACTCCAGTAAATACAAGCCCAGACTTTCTTGATAGGTCAGTCCCACCATCCCGGGAATCAGTCTGGTGAACCTTCGCTGCACTCCCTCAATAGCAAGAATGTCCTTCCTCAAGTTAGGAGACCAAAACTGTACACAATACTCCAGGTGTGGCCTCACCAAGGCCCTGTACATCTGTAGTAACATCTCCCTGGCCCTGTACTCAAATCCCCTCGCTATGAAGGCCAAAATGCAATTTGCTTTCTTAACCGCTTGCTGTACCTGCATGCCAACCTTCAATGACTGATGTACCATGACACCCAGGTCTCGTTGCACCTCCCCTTTTCCTAATCTGTCACCATTCAGATAATAGTCTGTTTCTCTGTTTTTATCACCAAAGTGGATAACCTCACATTTATCCACATTATACTTCATCTGCCATGCATTTGCCCACTCACGTAACCTATCCAAGTCACTCTGCAGCCTCATAGCATCCTCCTCGCAGCTCACACTGCCACCCAACTTAGTGTCATCCGCAAATTTGAGATACTACATTTAATCCCCTCGTCTAAATCATTAATGTACAATGTAAACAGCTGGGGCCCCAGCACAGAACCTTGCGGTACCCCATGAGCCACTGCCTGCCATTCTGAAAAGTACCCATTTACTCTTTGCTTCCTGTCTGCCAACCAGTTCTCAATCCACGTCAGCACATGACCCCCAATCCCATGTGCTTTAACTTTGCACATTAATTTCTTGTGTGGGACCTTGTCGAAAGCCTTCTGAAAGTCCAAATACACCACATCAACTGGTTCTCCCTTGTCCACTCTACTGGAAACATCCTCAAAACATTCCAGAAGATTTAAAAGCATGATTTCCCTTTCACAAATCCATGCTGACTTGGACCTATTATGTCACCTCTTTCCAAATGCACTGCTATGACATCCTTAATAATTGATTCCATCATTTTACCCACTACTGATGTCAGGCTGACTGGTCTATAATTCCCTGTTTTCTCTCTCCCTCCTTTTTTAAAAAGTGGGGTTATATTGGCTACCCGCCACTCCATAGGAATTGATCCAGAGTCTATGGAATGTTGGAAAATGACTGTCAATGTATCCGCTATTTCCAAGGCCATCTCCTTAAGTACTCTGGGATGCAGACCATCAGACCCTGGGGATTTATCGGCCTTCAATCCCATCAATTTCCCCAACAAAATTTCCTGACTAATAAGGATTTCCCTCAGTTCCTCCTTCTTACGAGACCCTCTGACCCTTTTATATCCAGAAGGTTGTTTGTGTCCTCCTTAGTGAATACCAAACCAAAGTACTTGTTCAATTGGTCTGCCATTTCTTTGTTCCCCGTTATGACTTCCCCTGATTCTGACTGCAGGGGACCTATGTTTGTCTTTACTAACCTTTTTCTCTTTACATATCTATAGAAGCTTTTGCAGTTCATCAAAATGTTCATTGCAAGCTTCCTCTCGTACTCCATTTTCCCTGCCCTAATCAAACCCTTTGTCCTCCTCTGCTGAGTTCTAAATTTCTCCCAGTCCCCGGGTTCGCTGCTATTTCTGGCCAATTTGTATGCCACTTCCTTGGCTTTAATACTATCCCTGATTTCCCTTGATAGCCACGGTTGAGCCACCTTCCCTTTTTATTTTTATGCCAAACAGGGATGTACAATTGCTGTACTTCATCCATGCGGTCTCTAAATGTCTGCCATTGCCCATCCACTGTCAACCCCTTAAGTATCATTCGCCAATCTATCCTAGCCAATTCACGCTTCGTACCTTCAAAGTTACCCTTCTTTAAGTTCTGGACCATGGTCTCTGAATTAACTGTTTCATCTCCATCCTAATGTAGAATTCCACCATATTATGGTCACTCTTCCCCAAGGGGCCTCGCACAACGAGATTGCTAATTAATCCTCTCTCATTACACAACACCCAGTCTAAGATGGCCTCCCCCCTAGTTGGTTCCTCGACATATTGGTCTAGAAAACCATCCCTTATGCACTCCAGGAAATCCTCCTCCACCATATTGCTTCCAGTTTTGTTAGCCCAATCTATATGCATATTAAAGTCACCCATTATAACTGCTGCACCTTTATTGCATGCACCCCTAATTTCCTGTTTGATGCCCTCCCCAATATCACTACTACTGTTTGGAGGTCTGTACACAACTCCCACTAACGTTTTTTGCTCTTTGGTGTTCTGCAGCTCTACCCATATAGATTCCACATCATCCAAGCTAATGTCCTTCCTAACTATTGCATTAATTTCCTCTTTAACCAGCAATGCTACCCCACCTCCTTTTCCTTTTATTATATCCTTCCTGAATGTTGAATACCCCTGGATGTTGAGTTCCCAGCCCTGATCATCCTGGAGCCATGTCTCTGAATCCCAATCACATCATATTTGTTAACATCTATTTGCACAGTTAATTCATCCACCTTATTACGGATACTCCTTGCATTAAGACACAAAGCCTTCAGGCCTATAGGAAGGATGTGATTGCACTAGAGAGGGTGCAGAGGAGATTTACTAGGATGCTGCCTGGAATGGAGAATCTTAGTTATGAGGACAGATTGGATAGGCTGGGTTTATTCTCATTGAAACAGAGGAGATTGAGAGGAAACCTCATCGACATGTACAAAATATTGACGGGCCTGAACATAGTGCATAGTGGATAGTAAGGGTCTATTTCCAATTGTGGAGGGGGCTATTACAAGGGGGCATAGTTTTAAGGTGGTTGGTTTAGAGGAGATTTGAGGGGGGGCTTCTTTACGGAGAGGGTTGTGGGGGATCTGGAACTCACTGCCTGGAAGAGTGGTGGATGCAGAAACCCTCACCACTTTTAAGAGATGGTTGGATGGGCACTTGAAGTGCAGTAACCTGCAGGGTTACGGACCTAGAGCTGGTAATTGGGATTAGACTGGATGACCTTTTGTGGGACGGAGCAGATATAATGGTAAGTACTGCAGGGAATAGAATACGGCCAGGGTGATCTCCTGGACTAGTGTCGATCGCCTGGATGGGTCGGAGAGGAATTTTCCCAGATTTTTTCTCCCTAAATTGGCCTGGGTTTTTATCTGGTTTTTGCCTCTCCCAGGAGATCACATGGCTCCGGTTGGGGTGGAGTGTAGAATGTTTCAGTGTAAGGGGTGTCGCAGTTGTGTGAGGCGGACTGGTTGGGCTGGGTGCTCTTTGCCTTTCCGTCATTGTTCATTGTTCATAGGTTTATATGTCACCTGCAGGGCTGCTGACCGAGGGCCGTGTGGCTCTTTGTCGGCCGGCGCGGACACGATGGGCCGGAATGGCCTCCTTCTGCGCTGTAAATTTCTTAATTTCTATGTTTCCCCAACCTCAATTAAGGCTTTCGTATTTCAGAATTAGAAAGGGTGACCACAAATATAAAACAAGTTGGTGAGAAACTATTGCTTCCTCGATTGCTCTCCGTGTGAAACATAGAAAATTATCGGCCATTCCTGGTCCGTGCAATGCGCATGCGCAGAAAACCGACTTTTCCGATCGGTCAAGGTCTCTCCGCACAGCTTCTCCATATCCCTGGGAGAGAGACATCGTGCGGGAGAGAGTGGGGCTATTTAGCTAACTCAAGCCCAGGGAATGTCCGTCAAACTCTTACGCCTGGTGAAAGCAGGTGTGGTGCTTACGGTTACTAGTGTAACACATTTACGAAAGGATATACTTGCTTTAGAGACAATTCATAGAAGGCTCACTCGGTTGATTCCGGAGATGAGGGGGTTGACTTATGAGGAAAGGTTGAGTAGGTTGAGCCTCTACTCATTGGAATTTAGAAGAATGAGAGGTGATCTTATCGAAACATATAAGATGATGAGGTGGATGATAAGAGGATGTTTCCACTCATAGGGGAATCTAGAACTAGGGGACATAGTCTCAGAATAAGGGGCCGCCCATTTAAAACTGAGATGAGGAGGAATTTCTTCTCTCAGAGGGTTGTAAATCTGTGGAATTCTCTGCCCCAGAGAGCTGTGGAGGCTGGGTTATTGAATATATTTAATGCGGAGATAGACAGATTTTTGTGCGATAAGAGAGTGAAGGATTATGGGGAGCGTGCATGGAAGTGGAGCTGAGTCCATGATCGGATCAGCCATGATCTTATTGAATGGCGGAGCAGGCTCGAGGGGCCGAATGGCTGACTCCTGCTCCTATTCCGGATGGTCTTGTGTTTGTAAGGCGACTCACCACCTTCTCGAGGGCGATTCGATGTACGGCCACATCCCAGGACAAAGAAATAAAGCTGGGTGCACTTTGCATAGCTGGAGTAGACTTGGGCTCAATGTCCTCCTTGTATTCTGTACTATTGTCAATTCTGTGATATTATCTGTCCTCGATTTCATAATCTTCATTCTGTCATTTCCTGTTTAATATAAGATGCATTCAGTGAGAATGAAAAAGGTAAAATATAAATTGTATGATATAAAGAGTGATCTTTATTCTTATCTCTTGAGTTGGAATTAGATGAAAGAGTTTTGCTGATGGAGATGGCCCAATGGGGGGAGAGGGTGAACAGCCAGAAGACGTGGTCCATATCGGGTCCAATGACAGAGGTAGGCAGAGGGATGAGTTACTTCAGGCAGAGTTTAGAGAGCTAGGAGAGAGATTAAAAAGCAGGACCTCAAAAGATAGTAATCTCCAGATTACTCCCAGTGCCACGAGCTAGTGAGTACAGAAATAGGAGGATCGAGCAGATCAATACGTGGCTGGAGAGATGGTGCAGGCGGGAGGGCTTTAGTTTCCTGAGGCATTGGGATCGCTCCTGGGGGAGGTGGGACCTGTACAAGCCGGACGGGTTACACCTCAACACAGCCGGGACCAATATCCTTGTGGGGTGTGGGGCTGCTGGTGCTGTTGGGGAGGGTTCAAACTAGCTTGGCAGGGGGATGGGAACCTGAAACTAGATTCAGTCGGGAGGGGAGTAAAGCTGGAATTAGAAAGCAAAAATAAAGAAAGTGAGTTGGAAGGAAAGAGGAAACAAGCAGGAAAAAAGGGTAAAAAAACAAACTTAAAGGCACTTTGTCTAAATGCACGTAGCATTTGTAACAAGATAGATGAGTTGACGTTACAGAGACGTGGTTGCAAGGTGACCAGGACTGGGAATTAAATATTCAGGGGTATTTGACAATCCGGAAGGACAGACAGAAAGGAAAAGGAGGTGGGGTAGCTATATTGATAAAGGATAGAATCACTGCAATAGTGAGAAATGATATTGGCTCAAATGATAAGGCTGTTGAAACAGTTTGGGTGGAGATAAGGAATAATAAGGGGAAAAAGTCACTGGTGGCCATAGTCTATAGGCCCCCTAACAATAACAACTCTGTTGGTCGGAGCATAAACCAGGAAATAGTGGGGGCTTGTAAAAAGGGAACAACAATAATCACGAGTGATTTTAACCTCCATATTGATTGGACAAATCAAATTGGTCAGAGTAGCCTTGAGGAAGAATTCATAGAGTTCGTAAGGGACGGGTTCCTTGGGCACTATGTAATGGAACCAACAGGGCCAGGCTATCTTAGATCTGGTCCTGTGTAATGAGACAGGATTAATAAACAATCTCCTAGTAAAGGATCCCCTTGGAATGAGTGATCATAGCATGGTTGAATTTCAAATTCAAATGGAGGGTGAGAAAGTTGGATCTCTTACCAGCGTACTAAGCTTAAATAAAGGAGACTATGAATGCTTGAAGGCAGAGTTGGGGAAAGTAGACTGTGAAAATAGATTCAAGTGTAGGACGGTTAATGAACAGTAGTGTACATTTAAGGAGATATTTTGCAAATCTCAAGAAAAATTCCAGTGAGGAGGAAAGGGTGTAAAAGAAAAGATAGCCATCCGTGGCTAACGAAGGCAATAAAGGATGGTATCCAATTAAAAACAAGGGCATACATAGTGGCCAAAACTAGTGGAAGCTTTTAAAAGCCAGCAAAGAATAACTAAAAAAATGATTGAAAGGGAAGATAGACTATGAAAGTAAACTAGCACAAAATATAAAAACAGATAGCAAGAGTTTCTATAGGTATATAAAAAGGAAAAGTGTGGCTAAAGTAAATGTTGGTCCCTTAGAGGATGGGACCGGGGAATTAGTGATGGGGAACATGGAGATGGCAGAAACTCTGAACAAATATTTTGTATCAGTCTTTACGGTAGAGGACACAAACAATATCCCAACAGTGGAGAGTCAAGGGGCTATAGGGAGGAACTTAACACAATCACAATCACTAAGGAGGTGGTACTCAGTAAGCTAATGGGACTAAAGGTGAATAAATCCCCTGGACCTGATGGCTGGCATCCTCGGGTCTTAAGAGAATAGCGGCAGGGATAGTGGATGCATTGGTTGTAATTTACCCAAATTCCCTGGATTCTGGGGTGGTCCCAGCAGATTGGAAAACTGCAAATGTAGCGCTCCTATATAAAAAAGTAGGCAGACAAAAAGCAGGAAACTATAGACCAGTTAGCCTAACATCTGTGGTTGGGAAAATGTTGGGGTCCATTATTAAAGAAGCAGTAGCAGGTCATTTGAAAAAGCAAAATTTGGTCAGGCAGAGTCAGCATGGATTTATGAAGGTGAAGTCATGTTTGACAAATTTGCTGGAGTTCTTTGAGGATGTAACGAACAGGGTAGATAAAGGGGAACCAGTGGATGTGGTGTACTTGGACTTCCAGAAGGCATTTGACAAGGTGCCACATAAAAGGTTACTGCACAAGATAAAAGTTCACGGGGTTGGGGGTAATATATTTGCATGGATAGAGGATTGGCTAACTAACAGAGAACAGAGAGTCGGGATAAATGGGTCATTCTCTGGTTGGCAACCAGTAACTAGTGGGGTGCCGCAGGGATCAGTGCTGGGACCCCAACTATTTATAATCTATATTAACGACTTGAAAGAAGGGACCGAGTGTAATGTAGCCAAGTTTGCTAATACAAAAATGGGAGGAAAAGCAATGTGTGAGGACACAAAAAATCTGCAAAAGGACATAGACAGGGTAAGTGAGTGGGCAAAAATTTGGCAGATGGAGTATAATGTTGGAAAGTGTGAGGTCATGCACATTGGCAGAAAAAAATCAAAGTGCAAGTTATTATTTAAATGGAGAAAGATTGCAAAGTGCTGCAGTACAGCGGGACCTGGGGGTACTTGTGCATGAAACACAAAAGTATGCAGGTACAGCAAGTGATCAGGAAGACCAATGGTATATTGGCCTTTATTGCAAAGGGGATGGAGTATAAAAGCAGGGAAGTCTTGCTACAGTTATACCGGGTATTGGTGAGGCCACACCTGGAATACTGCGTGCAGATTTGGTTTTCATATTTACGAAAGGATATACTTGCTTTGGAGGCAGTTCAGAGAAGGTTCACTCGGTTAATTCCGGAGATGAGGGGGTTGACTTATGAGAAAAGCTTGAGTCGGTTGGGCCTCTACTCATTGGAGTTCAGAAGAATGAGAGGTGATCTTATCGAAACGTATAAGATTATGAGGGGGCTTGACAAGGTGGATGTAGAGAGGATGTTTCCACTGATGGGGGAGACTAGAACTAGAGGGCATGGTCTTAGAATAAGGGGTCGCCCATTTAAAACTGAGATGAGGAGAAATTTCTTCTCTCAGAGGGTTGTAAATCTGTGGAATTCGCTGCCTCAGAGAGCTGTGGGAGCTGGGTCATTGAATATATTTAAGACAGAAATAGACAGTTTCTTGAACAATAAAGGGATAAGGGCTTATGGGGAGCGGGCGGGGAAGTGGAACTGAATCCATGATCAGATCAGCCATGATCTTATTGAATGGCGGGGCAGGCTCGAGGGGCTGTATGGCCTACTCCTGCTCCTATTTCTTATTTTCTTATGATATTTAAATGTGTGTTTGAAATGCTGAAACTTACATAAAACATTTTTTAAAATACTGGTTCGGCCTCAACTGGAGTATTGTGACCAATTCTGGGCAACACACTTTAGGAAGGATGTGAAGGCCTGAGAGAGGGTGCAGCGGAGATTGACCAGAATGGTCCCAGGGATGAGGGACTTCAGTTCCGTGGATCGACTGGAGAAGCTGGGGTTGTTCTCCCAGAGAGGAGATTTGATCGAGGTGTTGAAAATCATGATGGGTCTGCACAGAGTCAAACTGTTCCCATTGGCGCAAGGGTGGAGAACCAGAGGACACAGATTGAAGGCGACATGAGGAAAAACTATTTTACGCAGCGAGTGGTTAGGATCTGGAATTCACGGTGGTGGAGGCAGACTCAATCGCGGCTTTCAAAGGGGAATTGGATACATACCTCAAGGAAAAATAATTGCAGGGCTCCAGGGAAAGGGCGGGGGAGTGGGACAGGCCGAGAGTCGATACGGGCTCAACGATTCGAATGGGATCTTGCTGTGCTGTAACCGTTCTCAGATTTTATGAGTATATTATTAGGTTTTATTATGGGTCTCGCTACAACTATTAGTAGAATCAATAATAAAAAACGATCAATATTGCTGCAATTATAATTGCCAATATTATCGTTATTTATATTACTATTATTAAAGACATTTTTATAATTACTATTTTTGGCAATGTCATGACAATTATTGGAATATCATTACTGTTCATAATGTCATCAATGTTATCATTCCTAATATTATTGTGATTGTGATTAAACTTACTATTATTTTTGATATTGCTATTAATATTACTCATATTAATATGTTATAGTACAGTGCAGAATTGATGGTGAGTAAGCAACAAGCCTTCACTAGCAATGATTCTCTGTTGTCAGCTGTGCCTCAGTGAGTAGCAGCCTCACCTCAAAGGCAGGAGGTTCTTGCAGCAGGGACTCGAGCACAAAATCTAGGCTGATGCTCCCAGTGCAGGACTGAGGGAGTGCTGCACTGTCGGAGGGGCTGTACTGAGGGAGTGCCGCACTGTCGGAGGGGCAGTACTGAGGGAGCGCCATACTGGGCTGTCGGAGGGGCAGTACTGAGGGAGCGCCGCACTGCGCTGTCGGAGGGTCAGTACTGAGAGAGCGCCATACTGGGCTGTCGGAGGGACAGTACTGAGGGAGCACCGTACTGGGCTGTCGGAGGGTCAGTACTGAGGGAGTGCCACACTGTTGGAGGGGCAGTACTGAGGGAGCGCCGTACTGCGCTGTCGGAGGGGCAGTACTGAGGGAGCGCCGTACTGCGCTGTCGGAGGGTCAGTACTGAGGGAGCGCCGTACTGTTGGAGGGGCAGTGCTGAGGGAGCACCGCACTGATGGAGGGTCAGTACTGAGGGAGCACCGCACTGTCGGAGGGGCAGTACTGAGGGAGTGTCGCACTGTCAGAGGGGCAGTACTGAGGGAGCGCCGTGCTGCACTGTTGGAGGGGCAGGACTGAGGGAGTGGCGCACTGTCGGAGGGGCAGTACTGAGGGAGCGCCACACTGTCAGAGGGGCAGTACTGAGGGAGCGCCGCACTGTCGGAAGGGCAGTACTGAGGGAGCGCCGTGCTGCACTGTTGGAGGGGCAATACCAAGGGAGCGTCGAACTGTCGGAGGGTCAGTACTGAGGGAGCATCGCACTGTCGGAGGGGCCATCTTTCGGATGAGACGTTAAACCGAGGTCCCGTCTGACCGCTCGGGTGGCTGTAAAAGATCCCATGGCACTATTTCGAAGAAGAGCAGGGGAGTTCTCCCCGGTGTACTGGGGCCAATATCTATCTCTCAATCAACATACTGAAGCACAGATGATCTGGTCATTATCACAATGCTGTGTGTGGGAGCTTGCTGAGCGCAAATTGGCTGCCGCGTTTCCCACGTTACAACAGTGACCACACTCCAAAAAGTACTTCATTGGCTGTAAAGTGCTTTGGGACATCCAGCGGTCATGAAAGCCACTATATAAATGCACATCTTCCTTTTCTTGCTGTTCTGACAATTCTGGGGTTTCTGCCCCTCCGCGGGGTGCTACGAGATGGAGTGGACCCCTTTGGAAAGGGGAGGGGAGGGTGTGTGCTGTGGTGGGATGGTGCTGGAGGTGCGGGAATGGCGGAGGACGATGTGTTGAAGGTGAGGACCAGGGGAGCTCTGTCGTGGTTCTGGGAGGGAGGGGAAGGGTCAGGAGAGCAGAGCTGTGGGAAATGGAACGACAGACGATCTAACACTTGTTGTGTTAAAGCGATGATCTCACAGATCAGGCAAGGACTCTGTACCCAGGAGAATAAGCTGTCTTGACATGTCTGTGTGTCCTAAGCCTATTTCAATAATTCGCATATTCGGTCAGTGCAATCACAGTGTAAATTGTGACCCTAACTTTGTCTTATAGATGAAGAGATACGTGAAAAAGATGGAGGTAACATAAGAACATAAGAAATAGGAGCAGGAGTCAGCCATTCGGCCCCTCGAGCCTGCTCCGCCATTCAATAAGATCATGGCTGATCTGATCATGGACTCAGCTCCACTTCCCCGCCCACTCCCCATAACCCTTCACTCCCTTATCCCTCAAAAATCTGTCTATCTCCTCCTTAAATATATTCAGTGACCCAGCCTCCACAGCTCTCTGGGGCCGAGAATTCCACAGATTTACAACCCTGAGAGAGAAGAAATTCCTCATCATCTCAGTTTTAAATGGGCGGCCCCTTATTCTGAGATTGTGCCCTCTAGTTCTAGTCTCCCCTGGAAATATCCTCTCTGCATCCACCTTGTCGAGCCCCCTCATAATCTTATACGTTTTGGTAAGATCACCTCTCATTCTTCTGAACTCCAATGAGTAGAGGCCCAACCTACTCAACCTTTCCTCATAAGTCAACCCCCTCATCCCCGGAATCAACCAAGTGAACCTTCTCTGAACAGCCTCCAAAGCAAGTATATCCTTCCTTAAATATAGAAACCAAAACTGTATGCAGTACTCCAGGTGTGGCCTCACCCTGTACAGTTGTAGCAGGACTTCCCTGCTTTTATACTCTATCCCGCTTGCAATAAAGGCCAACATTCCCTTGGCCTCCCTGATCACTTGCTGTACCTGCATACTAACTTTTTGTGTTTTATGGCGGACCCCTTAACCTGAGACTGTGACCCCTTTTTTCTACACTCTCCGGCCAGAGGAAAAAAGCCTCCCAGCATTTACCTTGTCAATCCCCCTCCGAATCTTGTATCTCTCAATCAGATCGCCTCTCATTTTAGTATCTAAGTAATTTTGAAAGATCCTTTTTCTGCAGCTCTCTCTTTTAGAACCCTAGGATGTAAGCCATCAGGTCCAGCGGATTTGTCGGCTTTTAGACCGATTAGTGTCTCTCTACTTTCTCTTTATATTGAAATTTACAGCACGGAAGGACGTCATTTGTGCCCATCGTGTCCACGCCGACGATTATATTAATTACTAAAATTGGCCGTGCGGTTGATAACGAAGAAGAAAGCTGCAGACTGCAGGAAGATATCAAACAACTGGTTGGGTGGGCAGAGCAGTGGCAAATACAGTTCAATCCGGAGAAGTGTGAGGTAATGCAATTGGTGAGGGCTAACCAGGAAAGGGAATACACATTAAATGGTAGGACACTGAGAAGTGTAGAGGAACAGAGGGATCTGGGAGTACAGGTCCACAGATCCCTGAAGGGAGCAGGCCAGATAGATAAGGTGGTTAAGAAGGCACACAGAATACCTGCCTTTATTAGCCGAGGCATGGAATACAAGAGCAGGGAGGGTTATGCTTGAACTGTATAAAACACTGGTTAGGCCACAGCTGGAGTACTCCGTGCAGTTCTGGTCACCACATTACAGGAAAGATGTGATTGTACTGTAGAGGGTGCAGAGGAAATTTACCAGAATGTTGCCGGGGCTGGAGAATTTTGGCGATGAGGAAAGATTGGAGAGGCTGGGTTTGTTTTTTCTGGAACAGAGGAGGCTGAGGGGAGACCTGATTGAGGTGTATAAAATGATGAGGGGCCTGGATAGAGTGGATAGGACGGAGCTGTTTCACTTGGCAGAGGGGTCAACAACCAGGGGGCATCAATTGAAAGTAATTGGGGGGAGGTTGAGAGGGGATTTGAGGGAGAATTTCTTCACCCCGAGGGTGGTGGGGGTCTGGGGCCTGAAAGGGAGATAGAGGCAGAAACCCTCACCACATTTGGATGTGCAGCTTGAAGTGTCGTATCCTACAGAGCTACGGACCGAGAGCGGGAAAGTGGGATCAGGCTGGGATCGCTCTTGGTCAGCCGGCACGTACACAATGGGCCGAAATGGCCTCCTTCCAGGCTGTAAATTTCTATGATTGTATGAACCTACAATGTGGGCCTTAAGCACTCGTGGGATGTAATGGCTAATACTGTCACTTATTGTAATTTCAGAAATAGCAGCTTTGAAGAAAAGAGTACAGGAAATACGTGAGAAAGTGCTAAAGGAATATCATCATCGTAGGCGGTCCCTCGAAATCGAGGAAGACTTGCTTCCAATCTAATTCCAGTCGGCCCCTCGAGCCTGCTCCACCATCCAATAAGATCATGGCTGATCCGATCATGGACTGAGCTCCACTTCCCCGCCCACTCCCCATAACCCTTCACTCCCTTATCACTCAAAAATCTGTCTATCTCCACCTTAAATATATTCAATGACCCAGCCTCCACAGCTCTCTGGGGCAGAGAATTCCACAGATTTACAACCCTCTGAGAGATGAATTCCTCCTCATCTCAGTTCTCAATGGGAGGTTCCTTATTCTGAGACTATGCTCCCTCGTTCTAGTTTCCCCCACGAGGGGAAACATCCTCTCTGCATCTGCCTTGCCGAGCCCCCTCAGAATCTTATACATTTCAATGAGATCACCTCTCATTCATCTGAACTCCAATGAGTAGAGGCTCAACCTGCTCAACCTATCCTTATATGACCACCCCCTCATCTCCGGAATCAACCCAGAGAACCTTCTCTGAACTGCCTCCAATGCAAGTATATCCCTCCTTAAATAAGGAGACCAGAACTGTACGCAGTACTCCAGGTGTGGCCTCACCAACACCCTGTACAGAGTAGCAGGACCTCTTTAATTTTCTAGTCTCTTCATATCCCCGCATTCATGGTAATTTCTAGGAGCTCACACTCTCATCTCCCAAATTGAGGAGCCCAGATGTGTACGCAATACTCCAGATAAGAAGTGAACGGTGATTTAATTAACTGACTTGGGAGAATTGCAGACAGCAGATTTCTGATAGTAGGAAATATGTCAAGGACAAGAGAATTTATTCCCAGGGCTATCTGATGTCAGGATTTCTTTGCCTTGCTGTCTCTAGAAATCTAGCACTAATTTGTGCCAACATAAACAGGATACAATCGAAAATATCTTCTCTCTTACAGAAAATATTGTGCTGGGAAAAGAGGAAGGTGAGAGAATCTATATCAGGAGACCTGATTGAGGTGTATACAATTCTGAGGGGCCTGGATAGAGTGGATAGGAAGGGCCTGTATCCTTGGGCAGAAGGGTCAAAAACCAGGGGGCATCGATTGAAAGTAATTGAGGATTCAGAGGGGAAATATCTTCACCCAGGGGGTGTTGGGGGTCTGGGGCGGAACTCACTGCCTGAAAGGGAGGTAGAGGCAGAAACCCTCACCACATTTGGATGTGCAGCTTGAAGTGCCGTATCCTACAGGGCTACGGACTGAGAGCGGGAAAGTGGGATTAGGCTGGGATGGCTCTTAGTCGGCTGGCGCAGACACGATGGGCCGAATGGCCTCCTTCCGTGCTGTAAATTTCTCTGATTCTACGAATATTATTGGATTGCATCATGGATTGCTCCAAGACTCAACACTTCTTCAGAAAACCAATCCGTGCCCGATATCCGGGTCAGCAATATGGACTACCTCATGAAGTGAGCTTCAAATGTCACATCCAGTCTGTCACCAAACCTGTCTCTTTCCATCTCTGTCTCTACCTCACCCTCAGTGTTGCTGACTATCTTCATCCACGTCCTTGTCGAGCTCTCGTTCAACGTTTCTAAGGCTCTCCTCATTGACCGCCCGTGTTCCACCCAAACAAACTCCTACGTTATTCAGAACTTCAGGATTTTTAACCCATTCCTAATTTCTTACCAATCTCCTCTGGCTCACATAAGAGCATAAGAAATAGGAGCAGGAGTAGGCCATTCGGCCCCTTGAGCCTGCTCCACCATTTAATACGATCACGGCTGATCTGATCATGGACTGAGCTCCACTTCCCCGCCCACTCCCCGTAACCCTTCACTCCCTTATCGCTCAAAAATCTGTCTA
Organism: Pristiophorus japonicus; assembly: GCF_044704955.1. NCBI lineage: Eukaryota > Metazoa > Chordata > Chondrichthyes > Pristiophoridae > Pristiophorus > Pristiophorus japonicus. The sequence continues at coordinate 25,640,356 of NC_092002.1, forward strand.
TCTCCACCTTAAACATATTCAATGACCCAGCCTCCACAGTTCTCTGAGGCAGAGAATTCCACAGATTTACACCCCTCAGAGAGAAGAAATTCCTCCTCATCTCAGTTTTAAATGAGCAGTCCTTTATTCTAAGATTATGCCCCCTAGTTCTAGTCTCCCCCATCAGTGGAAACATCCTCTCTGCATCCACCTTGTCAAGCTCCCTCATTATCTTATACGGTTCTATAAGATCACCTCTCATTCTTCTGAATTCCAATGAGTAGAGGCCCAACCTACTCAACCTTTCCTCATAAATCAAGCCCCTCATCCCCAGAATCAACCTAGTGAACCTTCTCTGAACTGCCTCCATTGCAAGTATATCCTTTCCTAAATACAGAGACAAAAGGTGGTCTCACCAATACCCTGTACAGTTGTAGCAGGACTTCCCTGCTTTTCTACTCTATCTCCCTTGCAATAAAGGCCAACATTCCCTTGGCCTTCCTGATTACTTGCTGTACCTGCATACTAACTTTTTGTGCTTCATGCACAAGGACCCCCCGGTCTCTCTGTACTGCAGCACTTTGCAATTTTTCTCCATTTAAATAATAACTTGTTTTTCGTTTTTTTTCTGTCAAAGTGGATAACTTCACACTTTCCAACATTATACTCCATCTGTCAAATTGTTGCCCACTCACTTAGCCTGTCTATGTCCTTTTGCAGATTCTTTGTGTACTCCTCACAATTTGCTTTCCCACACATTTTTGTATCATCAGCAAACTTGACTACATTACACTCGGTCCCTTCATCCAAGTGGTTAATGTAGATAACTGTAGTTCTGGAGGGGTCACATTAACAGATGACTGGGGGTGGGGGGCAGTGCTGTGTGGCGAGGACAGGCTGGTGGAGGACCTTTGTCTTACGGATGTTTAGTGTAAGGCCCATGCTCTCGTATGCCTCAGTGAAGGTGTTGACGATGACTTGGAGTTCGGACTCCGAGTGTGCGCAGATGCAAGCGTTGTCCGTTACTGTAGATCGACAGCAGAGGATGGGACAGTCTTGGATCTGGCCAGGAGGCGACAAAGGGTGAACAGAGGTCTAATTCCTAACTAACACTAAGTTAAAGTTTCACAGCAAAATGATTCTTCACGAATCCAAACCCAGTAGCGGGAAACGGTAAGTCACAATACGGTGTATCTGAGATGTCAGAAAAGGGGTCCAACCATCACAATGCATTGGAGGCAGTTCAGAGAAGGTTCACCAGGTTGATTCCTGGGATGAAGGGGTTATCTTATGAAGAAAGTTTGAGCAGGTTAGGCCTATACTCATTGGAGTTTAGAAGAATGAGAGGTGATCTTATTGAAACATGTAAGATTCTGAAGGGGCTTGACAGGGTAGATGCAGAGAGGATGTTTCCCCCTCGTTGGGGTGATTAGAACTAGGGGGCATAGTCTCAGAATAAGGGGTCGCCCATTTAGGACGGAGATGAGGAGGAATTTCTTCTCGTGAATCTGTGGAATTCTCTGCCCCAGAGAGCTGTGGAGGCTGGGTCATTGAATATATTTAACGTGGAGATAGACAGATTTTTGAGCGATAAGTGAGTGAAGGGTTATGGGGAGCGGGCGGGGAAGTGGAGCTGAGTCCAAGATCGGATCAGCCATGATCTTATTGAATGGTGGAGCAGGCTCGAGGGGCCGAATGGCCGACTCCTGCCCCTATTTCTTATGTTCTTATGATTATCACTCTATTATTTCAGATATCGAAAAGCTGACGAAATCTTTGAAACTGGCGGGTAAGTCACGAAAAGAATTTCCCGCTCAGTTAACGGCGCAGTCACAATCTGTGTCCCTAGAGCCACCAACTCCACTGCTTTCCCCAACTTCTGTCCGAGGCTGAACCAGACTCTTCGCAACATTGGCGTCATATTTGACCCTGAACTGAGCTACATATCCGCAACGTAACTACGTAAGTTTATTTTAAACCATCATTTAAAAAACCTTTTTAAAAAATCGGAATATGTATTTTTTTATAATACATAAATAACAAATTTAAATTAATAAAAATAGATAGTGTATTTTTTATTAGTGTTTTTTTGGGAGGGGGGGGTCTCTATCTCCAACTTACAGAGTTCCCATTATTATGAATGAGAATGTACTTTAACCTGATTGGCTGCCCAGAACCATAAGAACATAAGAAATAGGAGTAGGAGTCGGGCATTCGGCCCCTCGAGCCTGCTCCGCCATTCAATACGATCATGGCTGATCTGATCATGGACTCAGCCAAACCTCCCTGCCCACTCCCCATAACCCCTTATCCCCATATCGATTAATAAACTGTCTATTTTTGTCTTAAATATATTCAATGTCCCAGCTTCCACAGCTCTCTGAGGCAGAGAATTCCACAGATTTATAACCCTCTGAGAGAAGAAATTTCTCCTCATCTCAGTTTTAAATGTGCGGCCCCTTATTCTAAGATCATGCCCCCTAGTTCTAGTCTCCCCCATCAGTGGGAACATCCTCTCTGCATCCACCTTGTCAAGCCCCCTCATAATCTTATATGTTTCGATAAGATCACCTCTCATTCTTCTGAACTCCAATGAGTAGAGGCCCAACCTACTCAACCTTTCCTCATAAGTCAACCCCCTCATCTCTGGAAACAACCTTGTGAATCTTCTTTGAACTGCCTCCAAAGCAAGTATATCCTTTTGTAAATATGGAAACAAAAACTGCACGCAGTATTCCAGGTGTGGCCTCACCAATACCCTGTATAACTGTAGCAAGACTTCCCTGCTTTTATACTCCATCCCCTTTGCAATTAAGGCCAAGATACCATTGGCCTTCCTGATCACTTGCTGTACCTGCATACTATCCTTTTGTGTTTCATGCACAAGTACCCCCAGGTCCCGCTGTACTGCAGCACTTTGTAATCTTTCTGCATTTAAATAATAACTTGCTCTTTGATTTTTTTCTGCCAAAGTGCATGACCTCATACTTTCCAACATTATACTCCATCTGTCAAATTGTTGCCCACTCACTTAGCCTGTCTATGTCCTTTTGCAGATTTTTTGTGTTCTCCTCACACTTTGCTTTTCTTCTCATCTTTGTATCATCAGCAAACTTGGCTCCATTACACTCGGTCCCTTCTTCCAAGTCATTAATATAGATTGTAAATAGTTGGGGTCCCAGCACTGATCCCTGCGACACCCCACTAGTTACTGATTGCCAACCCGAGAATGAACCATTTATCCTGACTCTCTGTTTTCTGTTAGTTAGCCAATCCTCTATTCATGCTAATATATTACCCCCAAGCCCATGTGACTGCAACTCCAGCCTTGCGCGCGTACTGACAGGAATTCTCAGTGACACGCCGTCAGTGCAGGCCTACGGACCGAGAACTCACGTGGGCGCAGATGGAAAAGGTACGTGCAATTCTCTTTTCAAGTTTTTTAGTCCCCTCAATCATCCATGGGTAGTGGCCAAACCAGATTTCTGGCCCAAGACTTGATCTGCGTTGGGAGGGTGGACATCTGATGGTGTGAGAGGTTTTATTTTGTGCACAACAGCAAGTTGAGGAGAGGTTCACAGGTGAAACAGACTTTGAGTTATCTGATGTGCAACAGCTTATTTCCCCCCCACCACCAAATTTAAGTACGTTGCCTTACAAATTCTCCAAAGAATGATCCAGTCAACAAACGATCAGTGCAATCAATCTCAATCCACAAACAACCAAACATCCTCCGCATTTTGTCACTAATTATGTAATTAAATATCGGGAAGACCGAAGCCATTGTTTTCGGTCCCCGCCACGAACTGTGCTCCCTCGCCAGCCCCCGCACCCCACCCCCACCCTCGCCCGACTCCATCCCTCTCCCCAACTCCTGTCTGAGGCTGAACCAGACCCTTCCCAGACTCTTCCCAAATATGAACTTGCTGTCATGTTTGACCACATATCCACGATCTAAAGATACAGCGGTTACCATGGGCAACTTTAATCTACATATAGATTGGGCTAACCAAACTGGTAGCAATGCGGTGGAGGAGGATTTCCTGGAGTGTATAAGGGATGGTTTTCTAAACAAATATGTCGAGGAACCAACTAGAGAGCTGGCCATCCTAGACTGGGTCTTGTGTAATGAGAGAGGATTAATTGGCAATCTTGTCGTGCGAGGCCCCTTGGGGAAGAGTGACCATAATATGGTAGAATTCTTCATTAAGATGGAGAGTGACACAGTTAATTCAGATACTAGGGCCCTGACCTTAAAGAAAGGTAACTTCGATGGTACGAGATGTGAATTGGCTAGGATAGACTGGCGAATGATAGTTAAAGGATTGACGGTGGATAGGCAATGGCAGACATTTAATGATCACATGGATAAACTTCAACAATTGTACATCCCTGTTTGGCGTAGAAATAAAATGGGAAAGGTGGCTCAACCGTGGCTAACAAGGGAAATTAGGGATAGTCTTAAATCCAAGGAAGAGGCATGTAAATTGGCCAGAAAAAGCAGCAAACCTGAGGACTGGGAGAAATTTAGAATTCAGCAGAGGAGGACTAAGGGTTTAATTAGGAGGGGGAAAATAGAGTACGAGAGGAAGCTTGCAGGGAACATAAAAACTGACTGCAAAAGCTTCTATAGGTATGTGAAGCAAAAAAGATTAGTGAAGACAAATGTAGGCCCCTTGCAGTCAGAATCAGGTGAATTCATAATGGGGAACAAGAAAGTGGCAGACCAATTGAATAAATAATTTGGTTCTGTCTTCACTCAGGAAGACACGAATAACTCTCGAAAATACTAGGGGACCGAGGATCTAGTGAGAAGGAGGAATTGAAGGATATCCTTATTAGTCAGGAAATAGTGTTAGGGAAATTGATGTGATTGAAGGCCGATAAATCCCCAGGGCCTGATAGTCTGCATCCCAGAGTACTTAAGAAAGTGGTCCTAGAAATAGTGGACGTATTGGTGATCATTTTCCAAGATTCCATGGATTCTGGATCAGTTCCTATGGATTGGAGGGTAGCTAATGTAACCCCACTTTTTAAAAAGGAGCGAGAGAGAAAACAGGGAATTATAGACCGGTTAGCCTGACATCGGTAGTGGGGAAAATGTTGGAGTCAATTATTAAAGATGAAATAGCAGCACATTTGAAAAGCAGTGACAGGATCGGTCCAAGTCAGCATGGATTTATGAAAGGGAAATCATGCTTGACAAATCTTCTAGAATGTTTTGAAGATGTAACTAGCAGAGTGGGCAAGGGAGAATCAGTGGATGTGGTGTATTTGGACTTTGAAAAGGCTTTTGACAAGGTCCCACACAAGAGATTAGAGTGCAAAATTAAAGCACATGTTATTGGGGGTAATAATGTATTGACGTGGATAGAGAACTGGTTGGCAGACAGGAAGCAGAGTGGGAATAAACTTTCAGAATGGCAGGCAGTGACTAGTTGGGTACCGCAAGGTTCAGTGCTGGGACCCCAGCTATTTACAATATACATTAATGATTTAGGCGAAGGAATTTGAAAGTAATATCTCCAAGGTTGCAGATGACACTAAGCTGGGTGGCAGTGTGAGCTGTGAGGAGGATGCTAAGAGGCTGCAGGGTGACTTGGACAGGTTAGGTGAGTGGGCAAATGCATGGCAGATGCAGTATAATGTAGATAAATGTGAGGTTATCCACTTTGGTGGTAAAAACAGGAAGTCAGATTATTATCTGAATGGTGACAAATTAGTAAAAGGGGAGGTGCAACGAGACCTGGGTGTCATGATACGTCAGTCATTGAAAGTTGGCATGCAGGTACAGCAGGCAGTAAAGAAAACAAATGGCATGTTGGCCTTCATAGCGAGAGGATTTGAATATAGGAGCAGGGAGGTCTTACTACAGTTGTACAGGGCCTTGGTGAGATCACACCCTGAGTATTTTGTGCAGTTTTGGTCTCCTAATCTGAGGAAGGACATTCTTGCTATTGAGGGAATGCAGTGAAGGTTCACCAGACTGATTCCCGGATGGCAGGACTGACATATGAAGAAAGACTGGATCGACTAGGCTTATATTCACTGGAATTTAGCAGAATGAGAGGGGATCTCATAGAAACATATAAATTCTGACGGGATTGGACAGGTTAAATGCAGGAAGAATGCTCCCGATGTTGGGGAAGTCCAGAACCAGGGGTCACAGTCTAAGGATAAGGGGTAAGCCATTTAGGACCAAGATGAGGAGAAACTTCTTCACCCAGAGAATTGTGAACCTGTGGAATTCTCTACCACAGAAAGTTGTTGAGGCCAATTCTTTGGATATATTCAAGAGGGAGTTAGATATGGCCCTTATGGCTAAAGGGATCAGGGGATATGGAGAGAAAGCAGGAGTGGGGTACTGAAGTTGCATGATCAGCCATGATCATATTGAATGGCGGTGCAGGCTCGAAGGGCCGAATGGTCTGCTCCTGCACCTATTTCCTATGTTTCTATGTTTCAAATTGAAACCGCCTGTTTCCGTAACGTCGCCCGTCTCCGCCCCCCGCCTCAGCTCATCTGCTGCTGAAACCCTCTTCCATGCCCCCGTTACCTCCAGATTTGACCATTCCAACGTACTCTCACATTCTACCCCACGTAACCTGGAGGAGACCCAAAACTCAGCTGCCCCGTGTCCTAACTCGCACCGAGTCCCGCTCACCCATCACCCCCTGTGCTCACTGCCCCGTGTCCTAACTCGCACCGAGTCCCGCTCACCCATCACTCCCTGTACTCACTGCCCCGTGTCCTAACTCGCACAGAGTCCCGCTCACCCATCACCCCCTGTGCTCACTGCCCCGTGTCCTAACTCGCACCGAGTCCCGCTCACCCATCACTCCCTGTGCTCACTGCCCCGTGTCCTAACTCGCACAGAGTCCCGCTCACCCATCACCCCCTGTGCTCACTGCCCCGTGTCCTAACTCGCACTGAGTCCCGCTCACCCATCACCCCCTGTGCTCACTGCCCCGTGTCCTAACTCGCACCGAGTCCCGCTCACCCATCGCTCCCTGTGCTCACTGCCCCGTGTCCTAACTCGCACCGAGTCCCGCTCACCCATCACTCCCTGTGCTCACTGCCCCGTGTCCTAACTCGCACTGTGTCCCGCTCACCCATCACCCCCCGTGCTCGCTGACCGACAATGGTTCCTGGTTAAGCAACGCCTCGATTTCAAAATTCTCCTTCTTTTCAAATCCCACCATGGCCGTCGCTCACCTTCCTATCTCTGTAACCTCCTCCAGCCCCTACACACTCCCTATCTCTGTAATCACCTCCAGTCCCACAAGCAGCTCCCCTCCCCCACCCCCTGCCCCCCCCCCCCCCTGCCGCCAAGATGTGTGCGCTTCTTCTAATTCTGCCCTCTTGAACATCCCTGATTATAATCGCTCCATCATCGGTGGCCATGCCTCCTGTTGCCTGGGCTCCAATCTCTGGAACTTGCTCCCTAAACCTCTCCGCCTCTCTCTCCTCCTTCAAGATGCTCCCAGGGGAGACATCGTTGGTGGTATTTCTCCAGCGATTTGAGGTGTCGACTGCAATGATCCAAGTCTCTGAGCCATACAGGAGGGCGGGTATCATTACTGCCCTGTAGACCATGGACTTGGTGTCAGATTTCAAGTTGTGATCTTCGAACACTCTCTTCCTCAGGCGGCCAAAGGCTGCGCTGGCGCACTGGAGGCGGTGTTGGACCTCGTTGTTGATGTCTGCCCTTACTGATCGAAGGCTCCCGAGGTATGGGCAATGTGGACCAGCGGATAGTTACATTACAACGTTGGTACAAATGTGGGCAGACAATTTTTGCGCGCCAGTTAAATGATCATGGTACCAAACCTGAAATAACCCCACCTCCCATCACTGGTTTATGAAGATCAGTCATTTTCCAAGCAATCAATCACACTGGGAGAAAATCTCAACAGAAAGCGGGGGCAATACACGACCACTTCTGTGTCAAAAGTTTAAATCTAATTAACTTCCAGTTAACATTTTCAGAGGTCAATAAACTGAGGAAAAGTCTTCGAGAAGCAGGTATAGACCAAGATCAGCAGAGGAAGTCTAATTTCGACGTTTACAGGCGTGAAATAGGCGCTCAATTGTATAGCCTGTTAGATAATGCTCTCCATTAAAAAGGAACATAAGAAATAGGAGCAGGAGTCGGCCATTCGTCCCTTGAGCCATTTAATAAGATCATGGCTAATCTTGGTGAATAAAGCTCGAATACTGCGTACAGTTTTGGTCTCCGTATTTAAGGAAGGATATACTTGCATTGGAGGCTGTTCAGAGAAGGTTCACGAGGTTGATTCCGGAGATGAGGGGGTTGACTTATGAGGAAAGGTTGAGTAGGTTGGGCCTCTACACACTGGAGTTCAGAAGAATGAGCGGTGATCGTATCGAAACGTATAAGATAATGAGGGGGCTGGACAAGGTGGATGCAGAGAGGATGCTTCCCCCCGTGGGGGAATCTAGAACTAGGAGGCATAGTCTCAGAATAAGGGAGCGGCCTATTTCAGATGGAGGTGAGGAGGAATTTCTTCTCGTGAATCTGTGTAATTCTCTGCCCCAGAGAGCTGTGGAGGCTGGGTCACTGAATATATTTAAGGTGGAGATAGACAGATTTTTGAGCGATAAGGGAGTGAAGGGTTATGGGGAGCGGGCAGCCATTGAATGACAGAGCAGCTCGAGGGGCCGAATGGCCAACTCCTGCTCCTATTTCTTATGTTCTTATGCAGAAGTGCTGACTATCCTGGTTTTCGGAAGTCCTGCTACATACCACTTACTCACTCCTCCCCTTCCCACGGCACCTTCCCGAGCAAGCACAGGAGATGCAACACCTGCCCTTTTACTACCTCCCCACTGTGCAGGGCCCCAAACATACCTTCCAGCTCATTTATTTCAATTTAGTCTGCTGTATTTGCTGCTCACGGTGTGGTCTCCTCAAATGCCGAGATAGAATCCAGCCTAATCCCACGTTCCCGCTCTCGGTCCGTAGCCCTGTAGGATACGGCACTTCAAGCTGCACATCCAAATGTGGAGAGGGTTTCTGCCTCTACCTCCCTTTCAGGCCCCAGACCCCCACCACCCTCTGGGTGAAGACATTTCCCCTCTAAACCTCCCCCCCCCCCTCCAATTACTTTCAATCGATGCCCCCTGGTTGTTGACCCCTCTGCCCAAGGATACAGGCCCTTCCTATCCACTCTATCCAGGCCCCTCAGCATTTTATACACCTCAATCAGGTCTCCCCTCAGCCTTCTCTGTTCCAATGAAAACAGACCAAGCATCTCCAATCTTTCCTCATCGCTAAAATTCTCCAGTCACAGCAACATCCTGGTAAATCTCCTCTGCACCCTCTCCAGTGCAATCACATCTTTCCTGTAACGTGGTGACCAGAACTGTGCATGCAGTACTCCAGCTGTGGCCTAACCAGTGTTTTATACAGTTCAAGCATAACCCTCCCTGCTCTTGTATTCCACGCCTCGACTAATAAAGGCAAGTATCCCGTGTGCCTTCTTAACCACATTATCCACCTGGCCTGCTACCTTCAGGGATCTGTGGACCTGCACTCCCAGGTCCCTCTGTTCCTCTACACTTCTCAGTGTCCTCCCATTTAATGTGTATTCCCTTTCCTGGTTAGCCCTCACCAATTGCATTACCTCACACTTGTCCGGATCAGATTCCTTTGATCCGAACATGTGCTGGACTCTGGTTCAGAGGATGGTCCAAACACCATCCATTCGGGGTAGATGTTTATCTGTGGCGGGCCCGATCAATGCCAAATATCGGATCGGAAACTGTTAGCCCGATGAGGAGTTCCATTGAAATTAAGATAATGAATATCGGGAGCGCCAATTTGATACAGCCCGTTTCACGTGGTTAAGAAGAATTTCCATCCTAGTCGTGGATTTTTCCCGACTTAATTCAGCTTGATCACCTGTGTTGTCATCTTGCTTAACAGAGGCTGTAATAGAACAAAAAGATAAAGGTAAGATGACGTAAAAAATAACTTTTTTTAGTGAAGAAGAAAAAAAGTTTTATCGTTATTGACCACGACTACTCTGGACGAGGTTTGCGAATAATTAATTCATCATCATCATAGGCGGTCCCTCGAAGCGAGGATGACTTGTTTCCACGCCAAAAAATGATGAGTTCACAGGTGTTTCACTGAAGTACATAGAAACATAGAAACATAGAAATTTACAGCGCAGAAGGAGGCCATTCCGGCCCATCGTGTCCGCGCCGGCCGACAAAGAGCCGCACGGCCCTCGGTCAGCAGCCCTGAAGGTTACATATAAACCTATGAACAATGACGGAAAGGTAAAGAGCACCCAGCCCAATCAATCCGCCTCACACAACTGCAACACCCCTTATACTGAAACATTCTACACTCCACCCCAACTGGAGTCATGTGATCTCCCGGGAGAGGCAAAAACCAGATAAAAACCCAGGCCAATTTAGGGAGAAAAAAAATCTGGGAAAATTCCTCTGCGACCCATCCAGGCGATCGACACTAGTCCAGGAGATCACCCTGGCCGTATTCTATTCACTGCAGTACTTACCATTATATTTGCGCCATCCAACAAAAGGTCATCCAGTCTAATCCCAATTACCAGCTCTAGGTCTAGGTTACTGCACTTTAAGCGCCTATCCAACCATCTCTTAAAAGTGGTGAGGGTTTCTGCATCCACCACTCTTCCAGGCAGCGAGTTCCAGATCCCCACAACCCTCTGTGTAAAGAAGCCCCCCCTCAAATCCCCTCTAAACCTTCCACCAACCACCTTAAAACTATGCCCCCTGATAATAGACCCCTCCACCAATGGAAATAGACCCTCACTATCCACTATGTCCAGGTCCCTCAATATTCTCTCAACCTCCTCTGTTCCAATGAGAACAACCCCAGCCTATCCAATCTGTCCTCATAACTAAGATTCTCCAGGCCAGGCAGCATCCTAGTAAATCTCCTCTGCACCCTCTCTCATGCAATCACGTCCTTCCTATAATACGGCGTCCAGAACTGCACGCAGTACTCCAGCTGTGGCTTAACCAAAGTATTATACAATTTAAGCATAACCTCCCTGCTCTTATATTCTGTGCCTCAGCCAATAAAGGCAAGCATTCCGTAAGCCTTCTTAACCACCTTATCCACCTGGCCTGCTACTTTCAGGGTTCTGTGGACAAGCACTCCAAGGTCCCTTTGTTCATCTACACTTCTAAGTAGCCTACCGCTTAATGTGTATACCCTTTCCTTATTAACCCTCCCAAAGTGCATCACCTCACACATCTCTGAATTAAATTCCATTTGCCACTGCTCTGCCCACCTGACCAGTAGATTGATATCCTCCTGCAGCCTATGACTTTCCTCTTCATTATCAACCACACAGCCAATTCTAGTGTCATCTGCAAACTTCTTAATCATACTCCCTATATTCAAATCTAAATCGTTGATATATACCACAAAAAGCAAGGGACCCAGTACTGAGCCCTGCGGAACCCCACTGGAAACATCCTTCTAGTCACAAAAACATCCATCAACCATTACCCTTTGCTTCCTACCTCCAAGCCAATTTTGGATCCAACTTGCCACTTTGCCCTGGATCCCATGGGCTTTAACCTTCATGACCAGTTTACCACGTGGGACCTCATCAAAACCTTTGCTAAAGTCCATATATACTACCTCATCGACCCTCTTGGTTACCTCCTCAAAAAATTCAATCAGGTTAGTCAAATATGATCTTCCCTTAACAAATCCGTGCTGACTGTCCCTAATTAATCCTTGCCTTTCCAAATGTAGATTTATCCTGTCTTTCAGGATTTTTTCCAATAATTTTCCCACCACTGAGGTTAGGCTGACAGACCTATCCCTTTTTTCCTTCTTAAACAATGGTATTACATTAGCAGTCCTCCAATCCTCTGGCACCATGCTCAGATCCAAAGAGGACTGGAAAATGATGGTCAAGGCCTCTGCTATTTCCTCTTTTACTTCGCTCAACAACCTGGGATGCATTTCATCTGGGCCTGGGGACTTATCTACTTTCAAGCTGCTAAACCCCTTAATATTTCCTCTCTCACTATATTTATTTAATCCAGAATATCATCATCATCATAGGCAGTCCCTCGGAATCGAGGAAGACTTGCTTCCACTCCTGAAGTGAGTTCTTTGGTGGCTGAACAGTCCAATACGAGAGCCACAGACTCTGTCACAGGTGAGATAAATAGTCGTTGAGGGAAGGGGTGGATGGGAGTGGTTTGTCGCACGCTCCTTTCGCTGTCTGCGCTTGGTTTCTGCATGCTCTCGGCATTGAGACTCGAGGTGCTCAGCGCCCTCCCGGATGCACTTCCTCCACTTGGGGCGGTCTTGGGCCAGGGACTCCCAGGTGTCAGTGGGGATGTTGCACTTTATCAGGGAGGCTTTGAGGGTGTCCTTGTAACGTTTCCTCTGCCCACCTTTGGCTCGTTTGCCATGGAGGAGTTCCGAGTAGAGCGCTTGCTTTGGGAGTCTCGTGTCTGGGGCATGTAGACAATGTGGCCCTGCCCAGCGGAGCTGGTCGATTGTGGTCAGTGCTTCGATGCTGGGGATGTTGGCCTGATCGAGAACACTGATGTTGGTGCGCCTGTCCTCCCAGGGATTTGTAGGAGTCCCACAGCGGGAGTCTTTGAGGCGGTTGACCAGCTCGTTTTTGATGGCGAAGCCAACTCCGTGAAGGCGGCGTTCTTCCTCTGGTTTCCCTTTCCAGAAAAAGGTGTAACCTCCACCTTGTCCCTTGAGATGGCCTTCCCCTGCCCGCTGGGAACCGCTTAGGGCGGCGATGTCAATATCGAAGCGTCTAAGTTCCCGGGCAACTATGGCGGTGTGCCTGTCGCTGTTGGGGTTGTCCATGAGGGTCCTGACGTTCCAGGTCCCGAACTTCACACTGACGGAGTGGAAGATACCTGTGCGTGAGTTCTTATATCGTGGGGTGGTCGTTGCACACTGGCTACCACACGGGCTTAGCTGAGCAAGGTTTGGTCCAGTGGCAAGGGGTCTGAGATGACTGGAGACCAGGCACAGCTGTATGAGCCTAGTTGCCTTCGGCGAGATGTTGGCCGCAGGCTCAGCGCTGGGTAGTGCCCTTGGTAGTAGGTAGTCCGAGGCCCGGTTAGAGGATCACCTACCCAGAATATCACACTCCTCCTCGATAGCTGTATCTGCATTACCTCTTTTCTTTCTGAAAACAGATGCAAAGTATTTATTAAGAACCCAACCAACATCTTCCGCCTCCAGACAAATATTACCCTCATGGTCTCTAACAGGCCCTACCTTTTCCTTCGCTAACCTCTTACTCTTAATATATTTATAGAACACCTTAGGGTTTTCCTTAATTTTACTGGCTAAGAATTTCTGTTGCTCTCTCTTAGCATTCCTAATATCCTTTTTAATTTGACCTCTTATCTTTCTTTATTCCTCTAAAGATTCTAAAGTATTTAGCCGTTGATATGTGACATAAGCGCCTTTTTTTCTTAATCCTCCCCTGTAAGGACCTAATATTCCAGGTCCTGACCTACATCCTGAAGGGAGGAAGATGCCTGTGGGTGGATTGTTTTAACATGGGGTGACCGTTGCACACCAGCCACCACACGGGCTTGACAGAGCTAGGTCTTGGTCCAGGGGCAAAGATTGACCAGAACAACTGGAGACCAGCTCTGCTGCACGGACCGAGTGCACACACATAGCGCAACCCCTGGGCCCCTGGCCCCGAACTCAGACCTCCCCTGGGCCCCGATCATGTCCCTCTATAGTCTCTCACCGCTCCTGCTGTATCTGCCCACGCTCCAATCACCAACCTGGACCTTGATGACGTCAGGTTTCGCTGCCGTCACCCTCCTGCACCAGCTCACGCTGTACCTTGTCGTGGTACACCTCCACGCTGCTCCCAAGGCCGCTCGCTGCTCCTTTTATGGCCCTGACCTGCCGCTGGTGTTCTCAGGCAGGTCGAGGCCTCAATCGGAGTGTGATGGAATACTCTCCCCTTGCCTGGATGAGTGCAGCTCCAACAATACTCAAGAAGCTCAACACCATCCAGGACAAAGCAGCCCGCTTGATCGACATGCTACCCACCACCTTCACTCTCTCCACCACCGGCGCCCCCTAAAGGACCCCACACAACAAGACTGTTAATTAACCCCTTTTCATTACACAATACCCAATCTAGGATAGCCTGTTCCCTAGTAGGCTCCTCAACATACTGGTCTGAAAAAACATCTCGTACACACTCCAGGAATTCATCTGCCACAGTATTATTACTAATTTGGTTTGGCCAGTCTATATGTAGATTAAAGTCACCTACGATTACTGGAGTACCCTTGCTGCATACATCTCTAATTTCCTGTTTGATGCCGTCCCCTACACTACCACTACTGATTGGAGGCCTATAGACAACTCCCACCAATGTTTGCTGCCCCTTAGTGCTCCTTAGCTCCACCCAGACTGATTCTACATCTTGATTATCTGAGCCAATATCCTTTCTCACTATTGCTCTGATTTAATGCTTTACTAACAACACTACACCACCCCCTCTTCCTTTTTGCCGGTCCTTCCTAAATATCGAATATCCTTGGATATTCAGTTCCCAACCCTGGTCACCCTGCAACCATGAATCCATAATTGCAATTATATCGTATTCGTTTACATCTATTTGCGCTGTTAATTCATCTACCTTATTACAGATGCTTCGTGCATTCAGATACAGTGCTTTTAAATTAGTCTTTTAACATTATTAGACATCTTAACATTATTTTGTACTATAGCCCTGTTTGTATTATCCCTATTTTTTTCTTACCTGGACCCGATTTGTTAGTGCAATCATTTGTTTGTCAGGTAATGCACTTTGGCAGAAAACAAATCAAAGAGCAAGTTATTATTTAAATGGAGAAAGATTGCAAAGTGCTGCAGTACAGAGGGACCTGGGGGTACTTGTGCATGGAACACAAAAGGATAGTGTGCAGGTACAGCAAGTGATCAGGAAGGCCAATGGAATGTTGGCCTTTACTGCAAGGGGGATAGAGTATAAAAGCAGAGAAGTCCTGCTACAACTGTACAGGGTACTGGTGAGGCCACACCTGGAGTACCTGGAGTTTTGGTCTCCGTATTTAAGGAAGGATATACTGGCATTGGAGGCTGTTCAGAGAAGGTTCACTCGGTTGATTCCGGAGATGAGGGGGTTGACTTATGAGGAAAGGTTCAGTAGGTTGGGCCTCTACTCATTGGAGGTCAGAATAATGAGAGGTGATCTTATCGAAATGTATAAGATTATGAGGGGGCTCGACAAGGTGGATGCAGAGAGGATGTTTCCACATAGGAGAGACTAGAAATCATGGGAATAATCTTAGAATAAAGGGCCGCCAATTTAAAACTGAGATGAGGAGGAATTTCTTCTCTCAGAGGGTTGTAAATCTGTGGAATTCGCTGCCCCAGAGAGCTGTGGAAGCTGGGACATTAAATAAATTTAAGACAGAAATAGACAGTTTCTTAAACAATAAGGGGATAAGGGGTTATGGGGAGCGGGCGGGGAAGTGGAGCTGAGTCCATGATCGGATCAGCCATGATCGTATTAAATGGCGGAGCAGGCTCGAGGGGCCGAATGGCCGACTCCTGCTCCTATTTCTGATGTTACGTTCTGTCCCTTCCTGACATTATCTGGTTATCCTCACCACAATCACTTTCCTGCATTGCTTCCTTTTCTTTTCTCTTTAGCGTTCTAGATTGCTCTCTACTGCGACCGTCCACATCCCCTCCCCCCCTCCCCCTTATTTAGTTTAAAGCCCAGTCTACCTCCCTAGTTAGTCGCTTCGCTAGAACTCTGGTCCCAGCATAGTTCAGGTGTAGTCCGTCCCCACGGAACAGCTCTCTCTTTCCCGAGTATTGGTCCAGTGCCGCACGAATCGAAACCCACTTCTCCCACACCAACCTCTGAGCCACGCATTCATCTCCCTGATTCGATTGACCCTGTGCCAATTTGCTCGTGGCTCAGGTAATAATGCAGAGATTATTATCTTTGTGGTTCTGCTTTTCAATTTAGTCCCTAGCTGCTCAAAATCTCTCAGCAGAACCTCTTTCTTAGTCCTACCTATGTCATTGGTACCTACGTGCACCACGACAACTGAATCCTCCCCCTCCCACTCCAAGTTCTTCTCCAGCCCGGAGGAGATGTCCTTTACCCTGGCAACACAGCCTTCAGGACCCATGCTCTCGGCTGCAGAGAACCCTATCTATCCCCCTAACTATACTGTCCCCTGCTACAACCACCTGCCTCACTACTCCACCAACTTGAATGGCTTTCTGCACCACGGTGCCTTGGTCAGTCTGCTCTTCCACCCTGCAGTCTGCACACTTGTTCTCAAGGGTTGCAAGAACCTCAAATCTATTGGACAAGTGCAGGGACTGAGGCTACTGCAATACTTCCTCCTGGATCGCCTTACCTGCTTCACTCACAGTCACACCCTCCTGTCTCTGCCCACGTGTCAATTCTAAAGTATTTAATCCAGAGGGTGTGGCTGCCTCCTGGAGCAAAAGGTCCAGGTAACTTTCTCCCTCCCCAATGTCTCGCAATGTCTGCAGCTCAGACTCCAGCTCCTCAACTCGGAGCCGAAGGTGATTGGCCGCAGACACTTACCGCAGATATAGTCGCCCTGGACCAAAACGTCTAGAAGCTCCGACATATTGCAGCAGCAACATATCTCCTGTTTTCCCATTACTTAATTTAATTAATTAGCTTAGTGCTAATTAAAACATTTCCCCTTTATGGTTTATTGAATTAGTTAAACAAATAAATGTTAGATTTTAGAATTTAATTATATGCAATACGTTAACTTAACAAAAAACATAGCCCACAAGGACTACCAATCCCTTACCTGCGATGTCACACTACAGAATTACATAAGAACATAAGAACCAGGAGCAGGAGTCGGCCATTCGGCCCCTCGAGCCTGCTCCACCATTTAATACGATCATGGCTGATCTGATCATGGACTCAGCCAAACCTCCCTGCCCACTCCCCATAACCCCTTATCCCCATATCGATTAATAAACTGTCTATTTTTGTCTTAAATGTATTCAATGACCCAGCCTCCACAGCTCTCTGAATTCCACAGATTTATAACCCTCTGAGAGAAGAAATTCCTCCTCATCTCAGTTTTAAATGGGCGGCCCCTTATTCTAAGACCATGCCCTCTAGTTCTAGTCTCCCCCATCAGTGGAAACATCCTCTCTACATCCACCTTGTCAAGCCCCCTCATAATCTTATACGTTTCGATAAGATCACCTCTCATTCTTCTGAACTCCAATGAGTAGAGGCACAACCTACTCAAACTTTCCTCATAAGTCAACCCCCTCATCTCCGGAATCAACCGAGTGAACCTTCTCTGAACTGCCTCCAAAGCAAGTATATCCTTTCGTAAATATGGAAACCAAAACTGCACGCAGTATTCCAGGTGTGGTCTCACCAATACCCTGTATAACTGTAGCAAGACTTCCCTGCTTTTATACTCCATCCCCTTTGCAATAAAGGCCAAGATTCCATTGGCCTTCCTGATCTCTTGCTGTACCTGCATACTAACTGTTATGTCTGTAAACCTGTAATTACCATGTCTAACCACCAGAGGGCTTATCCCCTGGCATTCCAAGGGATCCCACAATCCCTTGGGAGCACCTGTATATAAGGAGGCCTCACAGGCTGGAGAGGCACTCTGAGATCTGTAATAAAGGACTACGGTCACACTTACTTTGAGCTTGCAGTATCTAGTCTGACTCTTTATCCAAGACATAACAACTGGCAACGAGATACAGATGACGGACGCCAATGCAACAATGCAGAGAACTGTGGGCATCCTGGAGAAATTTTCGGAGGGAGATGATTGGGAAACCTTCATGGAGCGACTCGACCAATACTTCGTGGCCAACGAGCTGGAAGGAGAAGGGAACGCTGTCAAACGAAGGGCCATCCTCCTCACCGTTTGCGGGGCATCAACGTATGGCCTCATGAAAAACCTGCTCATTCCAGCAAAACCCACAGACAAGTCGTACGATGAGTTGTGCACACTGGTCCGGGAGCATCTAAACCCGAAGGAAAGCGTTCTGATGGTGAGGTATCGGTTCTGCACGTACAAGAGGTCTGAAGGCCAGGAAGTGGCGAGCTACGTCGCCGAGCTAAGGCGCCTTGCAGAACATTGCGAATTTGACGGACATTTGGAGCATATGCTCAGGGACTTCTTTGTACTTGGCATTGGCCATGAAGTAATACTTCACAAACTTTTGACTGTAGAGACCCCAACCTTGAGTAAAGCCATATTGATAGCCCAGGCGTTTATCGCCATCAGTGACAATACCAAACAAATTTCCCAGCACACAAGTGCTGCTGCAAGTACTGTGAACAAAGTAACATTGTTTTCGAATTGAAATGTACACGGCAAGACTTACACGCCTGTAGCTGCACGTCTGCAGATGACTCAGAGTCCGCCATCAAGGGTGGTGAATACAAGGCAATTAACGCCTTGTTGGCGCTGGGGTGATCATCAATTCCATTCATGCCACTTCAAAGGATACGTTTGCAAGGGCTGTGGAACAATGGGACACCTCCAACGTATGTGCAGGCGAACTGCAAACCCTGCTAATCCTGCAAACCACCATGTTGCAGAGGAGGACAGATCCACGGTGGATCATGACGAACCAGAGCCTCAGACCGAGGAGGCAGAGGTATATGGGGTGCACACATTTACCACAAAGTGTCCCCTGATAATGCTGAAGGTTGAATTAAATGGACTCCCAGTGTCCATGGAGCTGGACACAGGCACAAGACAGTCCATAATGAGTAAAAAGACTTACGATAAATTGTGGTGCAACAAGGCTTCAAGGCCAGTCCTGACTCCCATTTGTACCAAACTTAGAACGTACACAAAGGATCTGATTCCCATAACTGGCAGTGCTACCATAAAGGTCTCCTACGATGGAGCAGTGCATGATTTACCACTCTGGATGGTACCGGGCGATGGCCCCACGCTGTTTGGCAGGAGCTGGCTGGGAAAGATACGCTGGAACTGGGACGGTATCCGAGCGCTTTTGTCCGTCGACGACACCTCATGTGCCAAGGTCCTAAGCAAGTTCCCCTCGCTGTTCGAACCAGGCATCGGGAAGTTCCAAGGGGAAAAAGTGCAGATCCATTTGATTCCGGGGGCACGACCCATCCATCACAAGGCGAGAGCAGTACCTTACACGATGAGAGAGAGGGTGGAGATCGAGCTGGACAGGCTGCAACAAGAAGGCATCATTTCGCCGATTGAATTCAATGAGTGGGCCAGTCCAATTGTTCCAGTCCTCAAGGGAGACGGCACCGTTAGAATCTGTAGTGATTAAAAGGAACTATCAATCGTTTCTCCTTGCAGGATCAATACCCACTACCAAAGGCAGTTGCTGACGGGGGGGGAAAATGTTCACGAAGCCGGACGTGACCTCGGCCTACATGACGCAGGAGCTGAAGGAATCTTCGAAAGGCCTTACCTGTATCAACACGCACAGAGGTCTTTTTGTTTACAACAGATGCCCAATTGGGATTCAATTGGCCACGGCGATATTCCAGAGAAACATGGAAAGCTTGCTGATGTCGGTCCCGCACACCGTGGTCTTCCAGGACAACATCTTGGTTACAGGTCGAGACACCGTTGAGCACCTGCAGAACTTGGAGGAGGTTCTTAGTCGGTTTAATCGTGTGGGGCTCAGGATAAAACGCTCGAAGTGCATTTTCCTGGCGCCTGAAGTGGAGTTCCTGGGGAGACGAATCGTGGCGGGAGCATCAGGCCCATCGATTCGAAGACGGAGGCAATCGAGAACTCACCGAGACCACAGAACGTGACGGAGCTGCGGTGGTTTCTAGGGCCCCTGAACTACTTTGGTAACTTCTTACGGGGTCTTAGCACATTGTTAGAACCCCTGCACTCTTTACTGCGTAAAGGAGATGAATGGGTATGGGGTAAAAGCCAAGAAAATGCCTTTGAAAAAACGAGGAAGTTGTTATGTTCAAAGAAATTGCTTGTGTTGTATGATCCATGTAAACATTTGGTACTCGCATGTGATGCGTCATCGTACGGGGTCGGGTGTGTAGTGCAACAAGCTAATGAATTTGGGAAATTACAACCGGTTGCTTATGCATCCAGAAGTCAGTCTAAGGCCGAGAGGGCCGACAGTATGATCGAAAAAAGAAGTGTTAGCGTGTGTTTACGGGGTAAAGAAAATTCATCAATATCTGTTCGGGCTCAAATTTGAATTGGAAACCGACCACAAGCCTCTTATATCCCTCTTTTCTGAAAATAAGGGGATAAATACCTACGCATCGGCCTGCATCCAAAGATGGGCGCTCACGTTGTCCGCATACAACTACGCCATCCACCACGGGCCAGGCACGGAAAACTGCGCCGATGCTCTCAGTAGGCTGCCATTGACCACCATGGGGGTGGAGATGGCACAGCCCCCAGATTTAGTTATGGTAATAGAAGCATTCGAGAGTGAGCAATCACCTGTTACCGCCCGACAGATTAGAACCTGGACAAGCCAGGACCCCTTACTGTCCTTAGTAAAAAACTGTGTGCTCCACGGGAGTTGGTCTAGTGTCCTGCTAGCGATGCAGGAAGAAATAAAGCTGTACCAGCGGTGCAAAGATGAAATGTCTACACAGGCGGACTGCCTCCTATGGGGCAATCGGGTAGTTGTGCCAAATAAGGGCAGGGGCACTTTCATTAGTGATCTCCACAATACCCACCCAGGAATTGTAATGATGAAAGCGATAGCCAGATCCCACGTGTGGTGGCCCGGTATTGATGCAGACTTAGAGTCCTGTGTGCACAAATGTAACACATGTTCCCAGTTAAGCAATGCACCCAGGGAGGCGCCACTAAGTCTATGGTCTTGGCCCTCCAAACTGTGGTCTAGGGTTCATGTTGACTATACAGGCCCATTCTTGGGAAAAATGTTCTTAGTGGTTGTAGATGCGCACTCCAAATGGATTGAATGTGTGATAATGTCAGCAAGCACGTCTGCTGCCACCATTGAAAGCCTACAGGCCATATTTGCCACGCACGGCCTGCCTGATGTCCTTGTAAGTGACAATGGGCCGTGCTTTACCAGTGCCGAATTTAAGGAATTCATGACCCGCAATGGGGTCAAACATGTCACATCTGCCCCGTTTAAGCCAGCGTCCAATGGTCAGGCAGAACGAGCAGTTCAAACAATCAAGCAGAGCTTGAAAAGGGTAACTGCAGACTCGCTTATCTTGAGTCCTGCTTAGTTACCGCACAAGACCACACTCACTCACCGGGGTCCCTCCCGCTGAACTGCTCATGAAAAAGGCACTTAAGACAAGGCTCTCGTTGGTCCACCCTGATCTACACAAACAGGTAGAGAGCAGGCGGCTTCTACAGAATACATCATGATCGCGCAAATGTGTCACGCAAAATTGAAGCAAATGATCCTGTATTTGTGTTGAACTATGGACAAGGCCCCAAGTGGATTGCTGGCACTGTTTTGGCCAAAGAGGGGAGTAGGGTGTTTGTGGTCAAACTCGCAAATGGACTCACCTGCAGAAAACACTTGGACCAAACCAAACTCAGATTTACAGACTATCCAGAATAACCCACAATAGACTCTACCTTTTTCGATCCTCCAACACACACACAAGTGGCAACCGACCCAGCGGTTGACCACGAAGCAGAACCCATCACCCGCAGCAGCCCAGCAGGACTCACCACCCCCAGCAGTCCAGCAAGGCTCACCATCCCCAGCAGCCCAGCAAGGCTCACCATCCCCAGCAGCCCAGCAAGGCTCACCACCCCCAGCAGCCCAGCAAGACTCAGCACCCCCAGCAGCCCAGCAAGGCTCACCACCCCCAGCAGCCCAGCAAGGCTCACCACCCCCAGCAGCCCAGCAAGGCTCACCACCCCCAGCAGCCCAGCAAGGCTCACCACCCCCAGCAGCCCAGCAAGACTCAGCACCCCCAGCAGCCCAGCAAGACTCACCACCCGCAGCAGCCCAGCAAGACTCCCCACCCGCAGCAGTCCAGCAAGGCTCACCACCCCCAGCAGCCCAGCAAGACTCACCACCCGCAGCAGTCCAGCAAGGCTCACCACCCCCAGCAGTCCAGCAAGGCCAGCTGCACAGCAGCCCAGCGAGAGCCCAACAAACGACTCACCAACACCAGCATTTGCACCGAGACGATCAACCAGGGAAAGGAAGGCTCCAGATCGACTCACATTGTAAATAGTTGCACTACTGACTTTGGGGGGGGGGGGGGGGGGGGTGGGGGGAGTGTTGTTATGTATGTAAACCTGTAATTACCATGTCTAACCACCAGAGGTACCTGAAGTCCCAAGGGATCCCACAATCCCTTGGGAGCACCTGTATATAAGGAGGCTTCACAGGCTGGAGAGGCACTCTGAGATCTGCAATAACGGACTACAATCACACTTACTTTGAGCTTACAGTATCTAGTCTGATTCTTTATCCAAGACATAACACTAACCTTTTGTGTTTCACGCACAAGTATCCCCAGGTCCCGCTGTACTGCAGCACATTGCAATCTTTCTGCATTTAAATAATAACTTGCTGTTTGATTTTTTTTCCGCCAAAGTACATGACCTCACACTTTCCAACATTATACTCAATCTGCCAAATGTTTGCCCACTCACTTAGCCTGTCTATGTCCTTGTGCAGATTTTTTGTGTCCTGCACATTGTTTTTCCTCCCATCTTTGTATCATCAGCAAACTTGGCTACGTTACACTCGGTCCCTTCTTCCAAGTCGTTAATATAGATTGTAAATAGCTGGGGTCCCAGCACTGATCCCTGTGGCACACCACTAGTTGCTGGTTGCCAACCAGTGAATATTTATTCCAACTCTCTGTTTTCTATTAGTTAGCCAATCCTCTATCCATGCTAATATATTACCCTCAACCCCGTGAACTTTTATCTTGTGCAGTAACCTTTTCTGTGGCACCTTGTCGAATGCCTTCTGGAAATCCAAATACACCACATCCACTGGTTCCCCTTTATCCACCCTGTTCGTTACATCCTCAAAGAATTCCAGCAAATTTGTCAAACATGACTTCCCTTCATAAATCCATGCTGACTCTGCCTGACCAAATTTTGCTTTTCCAAAAGTTCTGCTACTGCTTCTTTAATAATGGACACCAACATTTTCCCAACCACGGATGTTAGACTAACTGGTCTATAGTTTCCTGCTTTTTGTCAGCCTCCTTTTTTAAATAGGGGCGTTACATTTGCAGTTTTCCAATCAGCTGGGACCTCCCCAGAATCCAGGGAATTTGGGTACATTACATATAAACTTATGGACATTGACGGAAAGGCAAAGAGCACCCAGCCCAACCAGTCTGCCCCACACAACAGCGACACCCCTTACACTGAAACATTCGACACTCCACCCCGACCGGAGCCTTTTGAAGTTGATGCAATGTGTTTTAATTTATAGCGAGAGCGCTCTGCCTGAATTGTGTCCCCAGTTACCGTGGCCACTCGACTGTTTTGGCGCAGATCAAGGCTCCACCACCAACACTGAAGGACAGGTTAGACTTTGCTCAAAAGGAAAAAATCAAATGGGGGAAAGTTAGAAATGTTTTGGGGGGCTGTGGTTGGGCCCCAAAAAACAGGACGTTACTCTTCAAGTTCGCCAAAATACAGGTGTGGGGGAGTTGAGTTTGTGGACTGTATTTGCCCCGGGAATTTTATTTCACATTTGTTTCATTAACTGAACTTAAATTGACCAGCTGTCACAGGTAGGATCCAAACTCACTTCTTTACAGTTATACATCATATCATCGGTGACCAGGACTGGGAATTAAATATTCAGGGGTACTTGACAATCCAGAAGGACAGACAGAAAAGAAAAGGAGGTGGGGTAGCTCTATTGATAAAGGATGGAATCACTGCAATAGGAAGAAACTATATTGGCTCAAATGATAAGGGTGTTGAAACAGTTTGGGTGGAGATAAGGAATAATAAGCGGAAAAAGTCACTGGTGGCCATAGTCTATAGGCGTCCTAACAGTAACAACTCTGTTGGTTGGAACATAAACCAGGAAATAGTGGGGGCTTGTAAAAAGGGAACAGCAATAATCACGGGTGATTTTAACCTCCATATTGATTGGACAAATCAAATTAGTCAGGGTAGACTTGAGGAAGAGTTCATAGAGTGCATGAGGGACGGGTTCCTTGAGCACTATGTAATGGAACCAACCAGGGGGCAGACTATCTTAGATCTGGTCCTGTGTAATGAGACAGGATTAATAAACAATCTCCTAGTAAAGGATCCTCTTGGAATGAGTGATCCTAACATGGTTGAATTTCAAATTCAGATGGAGGACGAGAAAGTTGGATCTCTAACCAGCGTACTAAGCTTAAA
The DNA here is from genome assembly GCF_044704955.1 of Pristiophorus japonicus. Classification (NCBI taxonomy): domain Eukaryota; kingdom Metazoa; phylum Chordata; class Chondrichthyes; family Pristiophoridae; genus Pristiophorus; species Pristiophorus japonicus. Next base: position 25,664,758 of record NC_092002.1, read on the forward strand.
TAAAGGAGACTATGAAGTTATGAGGGCAGAGTTGGGTAAAGTGGACTGGGAAAATAGATTAAAGTGTAGGATGGTTGATGAACAGTGGTGTACATTTAAGGCGATATTTCACAACTCTCAAGAAAAATATATTCCAGTGAGGAGGAAAGGGTGTACATAGAAACATAGAAACATAGAAAATAGGTGCAGGAGTAGGCCATTCGGCCCTTCTAGCCTGCACCGCCATTCAATGAGTTCATGGCTGAACATGCAACTTCAGTACCCCATTCCTGCTTTCTCGCCATACCCCTTGATCCCCCTAGTAATAAGGACTTCATCTAACTCCTTTTTGAATATATTTAATGAATTGGCCTCAACAACTTTCTGTGGTAGAGAATTCCACAGGTTCACCACTCTCTGGGTGAAGAAGTTTCTCCTCATCTCGGTCCTAAATGGCTTACCCCTTATCCTTAGACTGTGACCCCTGGTTCTGGACTTCCCCAACATTGGGAACATTCTTCCTGCTTCTAACCTGTCTAAACCCATCAGAATTTTAAACGTTTCTATGAGGTCCCCTCTCATTCTTCTGAACTCCAGTGAATACAAGCCCAGTTGATCCAGTCTTTCTTGATAGGTCAGTCCCGCCATCCCGGGAATCAGTCTGGTGAACCTTCGCTGCACTCCCTCAATAGCAAGAATGTCCTTCCTCAGGTTAGGAGACCAAAACTGTACACTATACTCCAGGTGTGGCCTCACCAAGGCCCTGTACAACTGTAGCAACACCTCCCTGCCCCTGTACTCAAATCCCCTCGCTATGAAGGCCAACATGCCATTTGCTTTCTTAACCGTCTGCTGTACCTGCATGCCAACCTTCAATGTAAGAGAAAAGATAGCCATCCGTGGCTAACTAAAGAAATAAAGGACGGTATCTAATTAAAAACAAGGGCATACAAAGTGTCCAAAACTAGTGGGAGGACAGGAGATTGGGAAGCTTTTAAAGGCTAGCAAAGAATGGCCAAAAAATGATTAAGAAAGGGAAGATAGACTATGAAAGTAAACTAGCTCGAAATATAAAAACATACAGCAAGAGTTTCTATAGGTATATAAAAAGGAAAAGTGTGGCTAAAGTAAATGTTGGTCCCTTAGAGGACGAGACTGGGGAATTAGTGATGGGGAACATGGAGATGGCAGAAACTCTGAACAAATATTTTGTATCAGTCTTTACGGTAGAGAACACTAAAAATATCCCAACAGTGGATAGTCAAAAACATAGAAACATAGAAAATAGGTGCAGGAGCAGGCCATTCAGCCCTTCTAGCCTGCACCGCCATTCAACGAGTTCATGGCTGAACATGAAACTTCAGTACCCACTTCCTGCTTTCACGCCATACCCCTTGATCCCCCGAGTAGTAAGGACTTCATCTAACTCCCTTTTGAATATATTTAGTGAATTGGCCTCAACTACTTCCTGTGGTAGAGAATTCCACAGGTTCACCACTCTCTGGGTGAAGAAGTTTCTCCTTATCTCGGTCCTAAATGGCTTACCCCTTATCCTTAGACTGTGACCCCTGGTTCTGGACTTCCCCAACATTGGGAACATTCTTCCTGCATCCAACCTGTCCAAACCCGTCAGAATTTTAAACGTTTCTATGAGGTCCCCTCTCACTCTTCTGAACTCCAGTGAATACAAGCCCAGTTGATTCAGTCTTTCTTGATAGGTCAGTCCCACCATCCCGGGAATCAGTCTGGTGAATCTTCGCTGCACTCCCTCAACAGCAAGTATGTCCTTCCTCAAGTTAGGAGACCAAAACTGTACACAATACTCCAGGTGTGGCCTCACCAAGGCCCTGTACAACTGTAGCAACACCTCCCTGCCCCTGTACTCAAATCCCCTCACTATGAAGGCCAACATGCCATTTGCTTTCTTAACCGCCTGATGTACCTGCATGCCAACCTTCAATGACTGATGTACCATGACACCCAGGTCTCGTTGCACCTTCCCTTTTCCTAATCTGTCACCATTCAGATAATAGTCTGTCTCTCTGTTTTTACCACCAAAGTGGATAACCTCACATTTATCCACATTATACTTCATCTGCCACGCATTTGCCCACTCACCTAACCTATCCAAGTCACTCTGTAGCCTCATAGCATCCTCTTCGCAGCTCACACTGCCACCCAACTTAGTGTCATCCGCAAATTTGGAGATACTACATTTAATCCCCTCGTCTAAATCATTAATGTACAATGTAAACAGCTGGGGCCCCAGCACAGAACCCTGCGGTACCCCACTAGTCACTGCCTGCCATTCCGAAAAGTACCCATTTACTCCTACTCTTTGCTTCCTGTCTGACAACCAGTTCTCAATCCACGTCAGCACACTACCCCCAATCCCATGTGCTTTAACTTTGCACATTAATCTCCTGTGTGGGACCTTGTCGAAAGCCTTCTGAAAGTCCAAATATACCACATCAACTGGTACTCCTTTGTCCACTTTATTGGAAACATCCTCAAAAAATTCCAGAAGATTTGTCAAGCATGATCTCCCTTTTACAAATCCATGCTGACTTGGACCTATCATGTCACCATTTTCCAAATGCGCTGCTATGACATCCTTAATAATTGATTCCATCATTTTACCCACTACTGAGGTCAGGCTGACCGGTCTATAATTCCCTGCTTTCTCTCTCCCTCCTTTTTTAAAAAGTGGGGTTACATTGGCTACCCTCCACTCGATAGGAACTGATCCAGAGTCAATGGAATGTTGGAAAATGACTGTCAATGCATCCGCTATTTCCAAGGCCACCTCCTTAAGTACTCTGGGATGCAGTCCATCAGGCCCTGGGGATTTATCGGCCTTCAATCCCATCAATTTCCCCAACACAATTTCCCGACTAATAAAGATTTCCCTCAGTTCCTCCTCCTTAATAGACCCTCTGACCACTTTTATATCCGGAAGGTTGTTTGTGTCCTCCTTAGTGAATACTGAACCAAAGTACTTGTTCAATTGGTCTGCCATTTCTTTGTTCCCCGTTATGACTTCCCCTGATTCTGACTGCAGGGGACCTACGTTTGTCTTTACTAACCTCTTTCTCTTTACATACCTATAGAAACTTTTGCAATCCGCCTTAATGTTCCCTGCAAGCTTCTTCTTGTACTCCATTTTCCCTACCCTAATCAAACCCTTTGTCCTCCTCTGCTGAGTTCTAAATTTCTCCCAGTCCCCAGGTTCGCTGCTATTTCTGGCCAATTTGTATGCCACTTCCTTGGCTTTAATACTATCCCTGATTTCCCTAGATAGCCACGGTTGAGCCACCTTCCCTTTTTTATTTTTACGCCAGACAGGAATGTACAATTGTTGTAATTCATCCATGCGTTCTCTAAATGTCTGCCATTGCCCATCCACAGTCAACCCCTTAAGTATCATTAGCCAATCTATCTTAGCCAATTCATGCCTCATACCTTCAAAGTTACCCTTCTTTAAGTTCTGGACCATGGTCTCTGAATTAACTGTTTCATTCTCCATCCTAATGCAGAATTCCACCATATTATGGTCACTCTTCCCCAAGGGGCCTCGCACAATGAGATTGCTAATTAATCCTCTCTCATTACACAACACCCAGTCTAAGATGGCCTCCCCCCTAGTTGGTTCCTCGACATATTGGTCTAGAAAACCATCCCTTATGCATTCCAGGAAATCCTCCTCCACCGTATTGCTTCCAGTTTGGCTAGCCCAAGCTATGTGCATATTAAAGTCACCCATTATAACTGCTGCACCTTTATTGCATGCACTCCTAATTTCCTGTTTGATGCCCTCCCCAACATCACTACTACTGTTTGGAGGTCTGTACACAACTCCCACTAACGATTTTTGCCCTTTAGTGTTCTGCAGCTCTACCCATATAGATTCCACATCATCCAAGCTAATGTATTTCCTAACTATTGCATTAATCTCCTCTTTAACCAGCAATGCTACCCCACCTCCTTTTCCTTTTATTCTATCCTTCCTGAATGTTGAATACCCCTGGATGTTGAGTTCCCAGCCCTGATCATCCTGGAGCCACGTCTCCGTAATCCCAATCACATCATATTTGTTAACATCTATTTGCACAATTAATTCATCCACCTTATTGCGGATACTCCTTGCATTAAGACACAAAGCCTTCAGGCTTGCTTTTTTAACACCCTTTGTCCTTTTAGAATTTTGCTGTACAGTGGCCCTTTTTGTTCTTTGCCATGGGTTTCTCTGCCCTCCACTTTTCCTCATCTCCTTTCTGTCTTTTGCTTTTGCCTCCTTTTTGTCTCCCTCTGTCTCCCTGTATAGGTTCCCATCCCCCTGCAATATTAGTTTAACTCCTCCCCAACAGCACTAGCAAACACTCCCCCTAGGACATTGGTTCCGGACCTGCCCAGGTGCAGACCATCCGGTTTGTACTGGTCCCACCTCCCCCAGAACCGGTTCCAATGCCCCAAGAATTTGAATCCCTCCCTGCTGCACCACTGCTCAATCCATGTATTCATCTGCGCTATCCTGCGATTCCTACTCTGACTAGCACGTGGCACTGGTAGCAATCCCGAGATTACTACTTTTGAGGTCCTACTTTTTAATTTAGCTCCTAGCTCCTTAAATTCTTTTCGTAGGACCTCATCCCTTTTTTTTTACCTATGTCGTTGGTACCAATGTGCACCACGACAACTGGCTGTTCTCCCTCCCATTTCAGAATGTCCTGCACCCGCTCCGAGACATCCTTGACCCTTGCACCAGGGAGGCAACATACCATCCTGGAGTCTCGGTTGCGTCCGCAGAAACGCCTATCTATTCCCCTCACCATCGAATCCCCTATCACTATCGCGCTCCCACTCTTTTTCCTGCCCTCCTTTGCAGCAGAGCCACCTACGGTGCCATGAACTTGGCTGCTGCTGCCCTCCCCTGATGAGTCATCCTCCCCAACAGTACTCAAAGCAGTGTATCTGTTTTGCAGGGGGATGACCACAGGGGACTCCTGCACTATCTTTCTTGCACTGCTCTTCCTGTTGGTCTTCCATTCCCTATCTGGCTGTGGACCCTTCTCCTGCGGTAAGACCAACTCACTACACGTGATACTCACGTCATTCTCAGCATCGTGGATGCTCCAGAGTGAATCCACCTTCAGCTCCAATTCCGCAACGCGGACCGTCAAGAGCTCGAGGCGGATACACTTCCCACACACGTAGTCGTCAGGGACACCGGAAGTGTCTCCGAGTTCCCACATGGTACAGGAGGAGCATATCACATGACCGAGCTCTCCTGCCATGTCTTAACCTTAGATACCCTTAAATTGGTAATAACAATGTTACAGTTCACTTACTGATATAAAAAATAAAAGAAAAGCTACTCACCAATCACCAGCCAATCACTTACCCCATTGGCTGTGACGTCACTTTTTGATTACTTTCTACTTCTATTTTGCTTTCTCTCCCGCTGTAGCTGCACCAGTACGCTGGCTCTCGATCTCCTGCTGGGCCTTTTATAGGCTGCTCCCCTCTCACCAACTGCCGCTGGCTCTCGATCTCCCGCTGGGCTTTTGACAGGTCGCTCCCCTCTCACCAACTGCCGCTGGCTCACGATCTCCCGCTGGGCTTTTGACAGGTCGCTCCCCTCTCACCAACTGCCGCTGGCTCACGATCTCCCGCTGGGCTTTTGACAGGTCGCTCCCCTCTCACCAACTGCCGCTGGCTCTCGATCTCCCGCTGGGCTTTTGACAGGTCGCTCCCCTCTCACCATCAAGGGGCTATAGGGGAGGAACTTAACACAATCACAATCACTAAGGAGGGGTTCTCAGTAAGATAATGGGACTAAAGGCAGATAAATCCCCTGGACCTGATGGCTTGCACCCTAGGGTCTTAAGAGAATTAACGGCAGGGATAGTGGATGCATTAGTTGTCATTTACCAAAATTCCCTGGATTCTGGGGAGGTCCCAGCAGATTGGAAAACTGTAAATGTAACGCCCCTATTTAAAAAAGGAGGCAGACAAAAAGCAGGAAACTATAGACCAGTTAGCCTAACATCTGTGGTTGGGAAAATGTTGAAGCCCAATATTAAAGAAGCAGGAGCATTTGGAAAAGCAAATTTCGGTCAGGCAGAGTCAGCATGGATTTATGAAGGGGAAGTCATGTTTGACAAATTTGCTGGGTGCAATGAACAGGGTGGATCAAGGAGAACCAGTGGACGTGCTGTATTTGGATTTCCAGAAGGCATTTGACAAGGTGCCACATAAAAGGTTACTGCAGAAGATAAAAGTTCACGGGGTTGGGGGTAAGTGAGTGGGCAAAAATTTGGCAGATGGAGTATAATGTTGGAAAGTGTGAGGTCATGCACTTTGGCAGAAAAAAATCAAAGAGCAAGTTATTATTTAAATGGAGAAAGATTGCAAAGTGCCGCAGTACAGCGGGACCTGGGGGTACTTGTGCATGAAACACAAAAGGATAGTATGTAGGTACAGCAAGTGATCAGGAAGACCAATGGTATCTTGGCCTTTATTGCAAAGGGGATGGAGTATAAAAGCAGGGAAGTATTGCTACAGCTATACAAGGTATTGGTGAGGCCACAGCTGGAATACTGTGTGCAGTTTTGGTTTCCATATTTAGGAAAGGATATATTTGCTTTGGAGGCAGTTCAGAAATGGTTCACTAGGTTGATTCCGGGGATAAGGGAGTTGACTTATGAGGAAAGGTTGAGTAGGTGGGGCCTCTACTCAATGGAATTCAGAAGACTGAGAGGTGATCTTATCGAAACGTCTAAGATTATGAGGGGGCTTGACAAGGTGGATGGAGAAAGAATATTTCCACTGATGGGGGAGACTAGAACTAAAGGGCATAATCTTAGAATAAGGGGCTGTCCATTTAAAACTGAGATGAGGAGGAATTCCCTCTCTCAGAGGGTTGTAAATTTGTGGAATTCTCTGCCTCAGAGAGCTGTGGAAGCTGGGACATCGAATAAATTTAAGGCTGAAATAGACAGGTTCTTGACAGATAAGGGGATAAGGGATTATGGGAAGCGGGCGGGGAAGTGGAGCTGAGTCCATGATCAGATCAGCCATGATCTTATTGAATAGCGGAGCAGGCTCGAGGGACCATATGGCCGACTCCTGCTCCTATTTCTTATGTTGTTATATTCATATGTTCATGGGTAGTCCCTCGAAATCGAGGAAGACTTGCTTCCACTCTAAAAATGAGTTCTCAGGTGACTGAACAGTCCAATTTAGGAATTCCAGTCTCTGTCACAGGTGGGACAGACAGTGGTTGAGGGAAGGGGAGGGTGGGACTGGTTTGCCGCCCGCTCCTTCCGCTGCCTGCGCTTGCTTTCTGCACGCTCTTGGCGTTGAGACTCGAGGTGCTCAGCGCCCTCCCAGATGCTCTTCCTCCACTTCGGGCGGTCTTGGCCAGGGACTCCCAGGTGTCGGTGGGGATGTTGCACTTTATCAGGGAGGCTTTGAGGGTGTCCTTGAAACGTTTTCTCTGCCCACCTTTGGTTCGTTTGCCTTGAAGGAGTTCCAAGTAGAGCGCTTGGTTTGGGAGTCTCGTGTCTGGCATGCGGACAATGTGGCCGCCCAGCGGAGCTGATCGAGTGTGGTCAGTGCTTCGATGCTGGGGATGTTGGCCTGGTCGAGGACGCTAACGTTGGTACGTCTGTCCTCCCAGGGGATTTGCAGGATCTTGCGGAGACATCGCTGGTGATATTTCTCCAGCGATTTGAGGTGTCTACTGGAGATGGTCCATGTCTCTGAGCCATACAGAAGGGCGGGTATCAACGCTGCCCTGTAGACCATGAGCTTGGTGGCAGATTTGAGGGCCTGGTCTTTGAACACACTTTTCCTCAGGCGGTCGAAGGCGGCACTGATACACTGGAGGTGGTGTTGAACCTTGGCGTCGATGTCTGCCCTTGCTGATAATAGGCTCCCGAGGTATGGAAAGTGGTCCACGTTGTCCGCGGCCGTGGATCTTGCTAATACAATGGAGATAGCGGGTTGCTGAATCATTTCTAGTCCCCATTTCTCACAGGAGTGTCACTCGTTCTATCATTTCAGAGCTGATGAAAAAATGCTTCATTGACGGTGAGGGATTTCGGGCATAAATTTCCAGTTTAATTATTAATAATTGGTGCTGGAAAAGTGGATCACCTCTAGAAAATTTCCACCGTATAGTTTCATCGTGGCCCGAACAGAGCAGTAATCAATGACGGTCATCCCATATAGTCTCCCCAAGGCTCTAGTCTCATTGGAAGGGGTTGACTTATGAGGAAAGGTTGAGTAGGTTGGGCCTCTACTCATTGGAATTTCGAATAATGAGAGGTGAGGGGGCGACAGGGTAAATGCAGAGAGGATGTTTCCTTCATCGTAACAGAAAAACAGAGAAACATAGTAACATAGTAAAATAGACACATAGTAACATAGAAACATAGGAACATAGAAACATAGGAACATAGGAACATAGAAACATGGGAACATAGAAACATAGAAATATAGAAACATAGAAATATAGAAACATAGAAACACAGGAACATAGAAACATATGAACATAGGAACATAGAAACATAGGAACATAGAAACATAGTAACATAGAAACATAGATACATAGTAACATAGAAACATAGATACATAGTAACATAGAAACATAGCCACATAGAAACAGAGAAACATAGAAATATAGAAACATAGAAACACAGGAACATAGAAACATATGAACATAGGAACATAGAAACATAGGAACATAGAAACATAGAAACATAGATACATAGTAACATAGAAACATAGACACATAGAAACAGAGAAACATAGAAACATAGTAACATAGAAATATAGAAACTCAGAAACACAGTTACATAGAAACATAGGAACATAGAAACATAAAAACATAGAAACATAGTAACATAGGAACATAGAAACAGAGAAACATAGAAACAGAGAAACATAGAAACATAGGAACATAGAAACATAGATACACAGAAACATAGTAACAAAGAAACATAGTAACATAGAAACATAGTAACATAGAAACATAGATACATAGTAACATAGAAACATAGACACATAGAAACATAGATACACAGAAACATAATAACATGGAAATATAGAAACACAGAAACACAGTAACATAGAAACATAGAAACATAGAAACACAGAAACATAGTAACACAGAAACATAGTAACATAGAAACATAGTAACATAGAAACATAGATACATAGTAACATAGAAACATAGACACATAGAAACATAGATACATAGAAATATAGTAACATAGAAATACAGAAACACAGAAACACAGTAACATAGAAACATAGAAACATAGAAACACAGAAACATAGTAACACAGTAATATAGAAACATAGAAACATAGAAACACAGAAACATAGAAACATAGATACATAGTAACATAGAAACATAGACACATAGAAACATAGATACATAGAAACATAGTAACATAGAAAAATAGAAACATAGAAACACAGAAACATAGAAACATAGAAACATAGAAACACAGAAACACAGAAACATAGAAACATAGAAACATAGTAACATAGAAACATAGAAACATAGAAACACAGAAACATAGAAACATAGTAACATAGAAACAAAGAAACATAGAAACACAGAAGCACAGAAACATAGAAACATAGAAACACAGAAACATAGAAACATAGAAACATAGCAATATAGAAATATAGAAACACAGAAACATAGAAACATAGGAACATAGAAACACAGAAACATAGCAATATAGAAATATAGAAACATAGAAACACAGAAACATAGAAACATAGAAACATAGCAATATAGAAATATAGAAACATAGAAACATAGAAACATAGAAACATAAAAACACAGAAACATAGAAACATAGAAACACAGAAACATAGAAACATAGAAACACAGAAACATAGAAACATGGAAACATAGAAACATAGAAACATAGAAACACAGAAACATAGACACATAGAAATATAGAAATATAGAAACACAGAAACATAGAAACATAGGAACATAGAAACATAGATACATAGAAACATAGAAACATAGAAATATAGAAACATAGTAACATAGAAACATAGTAACATAGAAACATAGAAACATAGAAACATGGAAACATAGTAACATAGAAACATAGACAAATAGAAACATAGAAACATGAAACATAGAAACATAGAAACATAGAAACATAGAAACACAGAAACACAGAAACATAGAAACATAGTAACATAGAAACATAGACAAATAGAAACATAGAAACATGAAACATAGAAACATAGAAACATAGGAACATAGAAACATAGAAACAGAGAAACACAGAAACACAGAAACATAGAAACATAGTAACATAGAAACATGAAACATAGTAACATAGAAACATAGACACATGGTAACATAGAAACATGAAACATAGAAAAATAGAAACATGAAACATAGTAACATAGAAACATAGACAAATAGAAACATAGAAACATGAAACATAGAAACATAGGAACATAGAAACATAGAAACAGAGAAACACAGAAACACAGAAACATAGAAACATAGTAACATAGAAACATGAAACATAGTAACATAGAAACATAGACACATAGTAACATAGAAACATGAAACATAGTAACATAGAAACATAGACACATAGAAACATAGAAACATGAAACATAGAAACATAGACACATAGGAACATAGAAACATAGGAACATAGAAACATGAAATATAGAAACATAGAAACATAGAAACATAGAAACATGAAACATAGAAACATAGGAACATAGAAACATAGGAACATTGAAACATGAAACATAGAAACATAGATACATAGAAACATAGAAACATGAAACATAGAAACATAGGAACATAGAAACATTGTAACATAGAAACATAGAAACACAGAAACATAGAAACATAGAAACATAGTAACATAGAAACATAGTAACATAGAAACATAGAAACATCGAAACGTAATAACATAGTAACAAAGTAAGATAGAAACATAGTAACATAGAAACATAGATACACAGAACAAAAGAAATGTAGTAACATAGAAACATAGTAACATAGAAATATAGTAACATAGAAACACAGAAACACAGAAAAATAGAAAGTTAGTTACATAAGAAACATAGTAACATAGTAAAATAGAAACATAGAAACATAGTAACATAGAAACACAGAAACATAGAAACACAGAAACATAGTAACATAGTAACATTGAAACATAGTAACATAGTAACATAGAAACATAGTAACATAGAAACACAGAAACATAGAAACATAGTAACATAGAAACATAGAAACATAGTAACATAGAAACATGAAACATAGTAACATAGAAACATAGACACATAGTAACATAGAAACATGAAACATAGTAACATAGAAACATAGACACATAGAAACATAGAAACATGAAACATAGAAACATAGACACATAGGAACATAGAAACATAGGAACATAGAAACATGAAATATAGAAACATAGAAACATAGAAACATAGAAACATGAAACATAGAAACATAGGAACATAGAAACATAGGAACATTGAAACATGAAACATAGAAACATAGATACATAGAAACATAGAAACATGAAACATAGAAACATAGGAACATAGAAACATTGTAACATAGAAACATAGAAACACAGAAACATAGAAACATAGAAACATAGTAACATAGAAACATAGTAACATAGAAACATAGAAACATCGAAACGTAATAACATAGTAACAAAGTAAGATAGAAACATAGTAACATAGAAACATAGATACACAGAACAAAAGAAATGTAGTAACATAGAAACATAGTAACATAGAAATATAGTAACATAGAAACACAGAAACACAGAAAAATAGAAAGTTAGTTACATAAGAAACATAGTAATATAGTAAAATAGAAACATAGAAACATAGTAACATAGAAACACAGAAACATAGAAACACAGAAACATAGTAACATAGTAACATTGAAACATAGTAACATAGTAACATAGAAACATAGTAACATAGAAACACAGAAACATAGAAACATAGTAACATAGAAACATAGTAACATAGTAACATAGAAACATAGGAACATAGAAACATAGTAACATAGAAACATAGTAACATAGAAACACAGAAACATAGAAACATAGTAACATAGAAACATAGTAACATAGTAACATAGAAACATAGTAACATAGAAACACAGAAACATAGAAACATAGTAACATAGAAACATAGTAACATAGTAACATAGAAACATAGGAACATAGAAATATAGTAACATAGAAACACAGAAACATAGAAACATAGTAACATAGACACATAGAAACATAGTAACATAGAAACAAAGGAACATAGAAATATAGTAACATAGAAACATAGAAACATAGCAACTTAGAAACATGAAACATAGAAACATAGAAACATGATACATAGAAACATAGAAACATAGAAACATAGGAACATAGAAACACAGAAACACAGAAACGTAGTAACATAGTAACAAAGTAAGAAAGAAACATAGTAACATAGAAACACAGAAAAATAGAAACGTAATAACATAGAAACATAGTAACATAGAAACATAGAAACATAGGAACATAGAAACATAGGAACATAGAAACATAGTAACATAGAAACATGAAACATAGGAACATAGAATCATAGATACATAGAAACATAGAAACATAGTAACATAGAAACATAGAAACATAGTAACATAGAAACACAGAAACATAGAAACACAGAAATACAGAAAAATAGTAACATAGAAACATAGTAACATAGAAACATGAAACATAGGAACATAGAATCATAGATACATAGAAACACGGTAACATAGAAACATAGAAACATAGAAACATAGGAACATAGTATCATAGAAACATAGTAACATAGAAACATAGTAACATACTAACATAGAAACATAGAATCACAGAAACATAGAAACATAGTAACATAGAAACATAGAAACAAAGAAACACAGAAACATAGTAACATAGAATCATAGCAACACAGAAACACAGAAACATAGAAACAAAGAAACACAGAAACACTGAAAAATAGAAACGTAGTAACATAGAAACATAGTAACATAGGAACATAGAAACATAGAAACATAGAAACGTAGTAACATAAGAAACATAGTAACATAGGAACATAGTAACATAGAAACATAGAAACACAGAAACACAGAAAAATAGAAACGTAGTAACATAAGAAACATAGTAACATAGGAACATAGTAACATATAAACATAGAAACACAGAAACACAGAAAAATAGAAATGTTGTAACATAGAAACATAGTAACACAGAAACACAGAAAAATAGAAATGTTGTAACATAGAAACATAGAAACAAAGTAACATAGTAACATAATAACATAGAAACATAGTAACATAGTAACATAGTAACATGGAAACTTAGAAACATAGAAACATAGTAACATAGAAACATAGAATCACAGAAACACAGAAACATAGAAACATAGTAACATAGAAACACAGAAACACAGAAAAATAGAAACGTAGTAACATAGAAACATAGTAACATAGAAACATAGTAACATAGATACATAGTAACATAGAAACATAGGAACATAGAAACATAGTAACATAGAAACATAGAAACATAGAAACACAGAAACATAGTAACATAGTAACATGGTAACAAAGAAACATAGGAACATAGAAACATAGTAACATAGAAACATAGAAACACAGAAACATAGTAACATAGTAACATGGTAACATAGTAACATAGAAACATAGGTACATAGAAATATAGTAACATAGAAACATAGTAACATAGTAACATAGTAACATAGAAACCCAGAAACACAGTAACATAGAAACATAGGAACATAGAAACATAAAAACATAGAAACGTAGTAACATAGGAACATAGAAACAGAGAAACATAGAAACAGAGAAACATAGAAACATAGATACACAGAAACATAGTAACACAGAAACATAGTAACATAGAAACATAGTAACATAGAAACATAGATACATAGTAACATAGTAACATAGAAACATAGAAACATAGTAACATAGAATATAGAAACACAGAAACACAGAAACATAGCACATAGAAACACAGAAACACAGAAAAATAGAAACATAGTAACATAGTAACATAGAAACATAGAAACATAGTAACATAGAAACATAGGAACATAGAATCATAGATACATAGAAACATAGAAACAAAGAAACATAGAAGCATAGTAACATAGAAACACAGAAACATAGAAACACAAAAATACAGAAAAATAGTAACATAGAAACATAGTAACATAGAAACATGAAACATAGGAACATAGAATCATAGATACATAGAAACACAGTAACATAGAAACATAGAAACATAGAAACATAGGAACATAGTATCATAGAAACATAGTAACATAGAAACATAGTAACATACTAACATAGAAACTTAGCAACATAGAAACATAGTAACATAGAAATATAGAAACATAGAATCACAGAAACATAGAAACATAGTAACATAGAAACATAGAAACAAAGAAACACAGAAACATAGTAACATAGAAACATAGCAACACAGAAACACAGAAACATAGAAACAAAGAAACACAGAAACACTGAAAAATAGAAACGTAGTAACATAGAAACATAGTAACATAGGAACATAGAAACATAGAAACATAGAAACGTAGTAACATAAGAAACATAGTAACATAGGAACATAGTAACATAGAAACATAGAAACACAGAAACACAGAAAAATAGAAACGTAGTAACATAAGAAACATAGTAACATAGGAACATAGTAACATATAAACATATAAACACAGAAACACAGAAAAATAGAAATGTTGTAACATAGAAACATAGTAACACAGAAACACAGAAAAATAGAAATGTTGTAACATAGAAACATAGAAACAAAGTAACATAGTAACATAATAACATAGAAACATAGTAACATAGTAACATAGTAACATGGAAACTTAGAAACATAGAAACATAGTAACATAGAAACATAGAATCACAGAAACACAGAAACCTAGAAACATAGTAACATAGAAACACAGAAACACAGAAAAATAGAAACGTAGTAACATAGAAACATAGTAACATAGAAACATAGTAACATAGATACATAGTAACATAGAAACATAGGAACATAGAAACATAGTAACATAGAAATATAGTAACATAGAAACATAGAAACACAGAAACATAGAAACATAGAAACACAGAAACATAGAAACACAGAAACACAGAAACATAGAAACACAGAAACATAGAAACATAGTAACATAGAAACATAGAAACATAGAAACACAGAAACATAGTAACATAGAAACATAGTAACATAGAAACATAGAAACACAGAAACACAGAAACACAGAAACATAGTAACATAGAAACAAAGAAACATAGAAACATAGAAACATAGAAACATAGGAACATAGAAACATAGAAATATAGAAATATAGAAATATAGAAACACAGAAAAACAGAAATATAGAAACATAGAAACATAGATACATAGAAACATAGAAACATAGAAATATAGAAACATAGAAAAATAGATACATAGAAACATAGAAACATAGATACATAGAAACATAGAAACATAGAAACATAGAAATATAGAAACATAGAAACATAGAAACATAGAAATATAGAAACATAGATACATAGAAACATAGAAACATAGATACATAGAAACATAGAAATATAGAAACATAGAAATATAGAAATATAGTAACATAGCAACATAGAAACATAGATACATAGAAACATAGAAATATAGATACATAGAAATATAGAAATACAGAAATATAGAAATATAGAAACACAGAAACATGAAACATAGAAACATAGAAACATAGATACATAGAAACATAGAAATATAGAAATATAGAAATATAGAAACACAGAAACATAGAAACATAGAAACATAGATACATAGAAACATAGTAACATAGAAACATAGTAACATAGAAACATAGAAACACAGAAACATAGAAACATAGTAACGTAGAAACATGAAATATACTAACATAGAAACATAGACAAATAGAAACATATAAACATGAAACATAGAAACATAGGAACATAGAAACATAGAAACAGAGAAACACAGAAACACAGAAACAGAGAAACATAGAAACATAGTAACATAAAAACATGAAACATTGTAACATAGAAACATAGACACATAGAAACATAGAAACATGAAACAAAAAAACATAGAAACATAGAAACATAGAAACATGAAATATAGAAACATAGAAACATAGGAACATAGAAACATAGGAACATAGAAACAGGAAACATAGAAACATAGAAACAAAGAAACATAGAAACATGAAACATAGAAACATAGAAACATAGAAACATGAAATATAGAAACATAGAAACATAGGAACATAGAAACATAGGAACATAGAAACATGAAACATAGAAACATAGAAACATAGAAACAAAGAAACATAGAAACATAGAAACATGAAACATAGAAACATAGAAACATAGAAACATAGGAACATAGAAACATAGGAACATAGAAACATTGTAACATAGAAACATAGAAACACAGAAACATAGAAACGAAGTAACATAGAAACATAGAAACATAGAAACAAATAAAAATTAAACTTAGTAACATAGAAACATAGAAACACAGAAACATATTAACATAGTAAAATAGAAACATAGGAACGTAGAATCATAGAAACATAGTGACATAAAAAACAGTAACATAGAAACATAGAAACATAGTAACATAGAAACATAGAAACATAGAAACGTAATAACATAGTAACAAAGTAAGATAGAAACATAGTAACATAGAAACATAGATACACAGAAAAAATGAAATGTAGTAACATAGAAACATAGCACCATAGAAACATAGAAATATAGAAACATAGTAACATAATAACACAGAAACATAGGAACATAGAATCATAGAAACATAGTAACATAGAAACATAGTAACATAGTAACATAGTAACATGGAAACTTAGAAACATAGGAACATAGTAACATAGAAACAAAGAATCACAGAAACATAGAAACATAGTAACATAGAAACACAGAAACACAGAAAAATAGAAACGTAGGAACATAGAAACATAGTAACATAGAAACATAGTAACATAGAAACATAGTAACATAGAAACATAGGAACATAGAAACATAGGAACATAGAAACATAGTAACATAGAAACATAGAAACACAGAAACATAGTAACATAGTAACATGGCAACATAGTAACATAGAAACATAGAAATATAGTAACAGAGAAACATAGTAACATAGTAACATAGTAACTTAGAAACATAGAAACATAGAAACATAGTAACATAGAAACATAGAAATATAGTAACATAGAATATAGAAACACAGAAACACAGAAACATAGAACATAGAAACACAGAAACACAGAAACACAGAAAAATAGAAACATAGTAACATAGTAACATAGAAACATAGAAACATAGAAACATAGTAACATAGAAACATAGATACATAGTAACATAGAAACATAGACACATAGAAACATAGACACATAGAAACATAGGTACATAGAAACATAGTAACACAGAAATATAGAAACACAGAAACACAGTAACATAGAAACATAGGAACATAGAAACATAGATACATAGAAACATAGTAACACAGAAACATAGTAACATAGAAACATAGTAACATAGAAACATAGAAATATAGATACACAGAAACATAGTAACACAGAAACATAGTAACATAGAAACATAGTAACATAGAAACATAGATACATAGTAACATAGAAACATAGACACATAGAAACATAGACACATAGAAACATAGATACATAGAAACATAGTAACACAGAAATATAGAAACACAGAAACACAGTAACATAGAAACATAGGAACATAGAAACATAGATACATAGAAACATAGTAACATAGAAACATAGTAACATAGATACATAGTAACATAGAAACATAGGAACATAGACACATAGTAACATAGAAACATAGGAACATAGAAACATAGAAACACAGAAACATAGTAACATAGTAACATGGTAACAAAGAAACATAGGAACATAGAAACATAGTAACATAGAAACATAGAAACACAGAAACATAGTAACATAGTAACATGGTAACATAGTAACATAGAAACATAGGAACATAGAAATATAGTAACATAGAAACATAGTAACATAGTAACATGGTAACATAGAAACATAGAAACATAGTAACATAGAAACATAGTAACATAGAAACATAGACACATAGAAACAGAGAAACAGAGAAACGTAGTAACATAGAAATATAGAAACCCAGAAACACAGTAACATAGAAACATAGGAACATAGAAACATAAAAACATAGAAACGTAGTAACATAGGAACATAGAAACAGAGAAACATAGAAACAGAGAAACATAGAAACATAGATACACAGAAACATAGTAACACAGAAACATAGTAACATAGAAACATAGTAACATAGAAACATAGATACATAGTAACATAGAAACATAGAAACATAGAAACATAGTAACATAGAAACATAGAAACATAGTAACATAGAATATAGAAACACAGAAACACAGAAACATAGAACATAGAAACACAGAAACACAGAAAAATAGAAACATAGTAACATAGTAACATAGAAACATATAAACATAGAAACATAGTAACATAGAAACATAGGAACATAGAATCATAGATACATAGAAACATAGAAACATAGTAACATAGAAACATAGAAACATAGTAACATAGAATAACAGAAACATAGAAACACAGAAATACAGAAAAATAGTAACATAGAAACATAGTAACATAGAAACATGAAACATAGGAACATAGAATCATAGATACATAGAAACACAGTAACATAGAAACATAGAAACATAGAAACATAGGAACATAGTATCATAGAAACATAGTAACATAGAAACATAGTAACATACTAACATAGAAACTTAGCAACATAGAAACATAGTAACATAGAAACATAGAAACATAGAATCACAGAAACATAGAAACATAGTAACATAGAAACAAAGAAACACAGAAACATAGTAACATAGAAACATAGCAACACAGAAACACAGAAACATAGAAACAAAGAAACACAGAAACACTGAAAAATAGAAACGTAGTAACATAGAAACATAGTAACATAGGAACATAGAAACATAGAAACATAGAAACGTAGTAACATAAGAAACATAGTAACATAGGAACATAGTAACATAGAAACATAGAAACACAGAAACACAGAAAAATAGAAACGTAGTAACATAAGAAACATAGTAACATAGGAACATAGTAACATATAAACATAGAAACACAGAAACACAGAAAAATAGAAATGTTGTAACATAGAAACATAGTAACACAGAAACACAGAAAAATAGAAATGTTGTAACATAGAAACATAGAAACAAAGTAACATAGTAACATAATAACATAGAAACATAGTAACATAGTAACATAGTAACATGGAAACTTAGAAACATAGAAACATAGTAACATAGAAACATAGAATCACAGAAACACAGAAACATAGTAACATAGATACATAGTAACATAGAAACATAGTAACATAGAAACATAGTAACATAGAAACATAGAAACACAGAAACATAGTAACATAGTAACATGGTAACAAAGAAACATAGGAACATAGAAACATAGTAACATAGAAACATAGAAACACAGAAACATAGTAACATAGTAACATGGTATCATAGTAACATAGAAACATAGGAACATAGAAATATAGTAACATAGAAACATAGTAACATAGTAACATAGTAACATTGAAACATAGGAACATAGAAACATAGTAACATAGAAACATAGTAACATAGAAACATAGACACATAGAAACAGAGAAACATAGAAACGTAGTAACATAGAAATATAGAAACCCAGAAACACAGTAACATAGAAACATAGGAACATAGAAACATAAAAACATAGAAACGTAGTAACATAGGAACATAGAAACAGAGAAACATAGAAACAGAGAAACATAGAAACATAGATACACAGAAACATAGTAACACAGAAACATAGTAACATAGAAACATAGTAACATAGAAACATAGATACATAGTAACATAGAAACATAGACACATAGAAACATAGACACATAGAAACATAGATACATAGAAACATAGTAACACAGAAATATAGAAACACAGAAACACAGTAACATAGAAACATAGGAACATAGAAACATAGATACATAGAAACATAGTAACACAGAAACATAGTAACATAGAAACATAGAAACATAGAAACACAGAAACAAAGAAACATAGAAACATAGAAACATAGAAACACAGAAACATAGAAACACAGAAACATAGAAACATAGAAACAGAGAAACATAGAAACATAGAAACACAGAAACATAGAAACACAGAAACACAGAAACATAGAAACACAGAAACATAGAAACATAGTAACATAGAAACATAGAAACACAGAAACATAGTAACATAGAAACATAGTAACATAGAAACATAGAAACACAGAAACACAGAAACACAGAAACATAGTAACATAGTAACATAGAAACAAAGAAACATAGAAACATAGAAACATAGAAACATAGGAACATAGAAACATAGAAATATAGAAATATAGAAATATAGAAACACAGAAAAACAGAAATATAGAAACATAGAAACATAGATACATAGAAACATAGAAACATAGAAATATAGAAACATAGAAACATAGATACATAGAAACATAGAAACATAGATACATAGAAACATAGAAACATAGAAACATAGAAATATAGAAACATAGAAACATAGAAACATAGAAACATAGATACATAGAAACATAGAAACATAGATACATAGAAACATAGAAATATAGAAACATAGAAATATAGAAACATAGTAACATAGCAACATAGAAACATAGATACATAGAAACATAGAAATATAGATACATAGAAACATAGAAATACAGAAATATAGAAATATAGAAACACAGAAACATGAAACATAGAAACATAGAAACATAGATACATAGAAACATAGAAATATAGAAATATAGAAATATAGAAACACAGAAACATAGAAACATAGAAACATAGATAGATAGAAACATAGTAACATAGAAACATAGTAACATAGAAACATAGAAACATAGTAACATAGAAACATGAAATATAGTAACATAGAAACATAGACAAATAGAAACATATAAACATGAAACATAGAAACATAGGAACATAGAAACATAGAAACAGAGAAACACAGAAACACAGAAACAGAGAAACATAGAAACATAGTAACATAGAAACATGAAACATTGTAACATAGAAACATAGACACATAGAAACATAGAAACATGAAACAAAAAAACATAGAAACATAGAAACATGAAATATAGAAACATAGAAACATAGGAACATACAAACATAGGAACATAGAAACATGAAACATAGAAACATAGAAACAAAGAAACATAGAAACATAGAAACATGAAACATAGAAACATAGAAACATAGGAACATAGAAACATAGGAACATAGAAACATTGTAACATAGAAACATAGAAACACAGAAACATAGAAACGAAGTAACATAGAAACATAGAAACATAGAAACAAATAAAAATTAAACTTAGTAACATAGAAACATAGAAACACAGAAACATATTAACATAGCAAAATAGAAACATAGGAACGTAGAATCATAGAAACATAGTGACATAAAAAACAGTAACATAGAAACATAGAAACATAGAAACATAGTAACATAGAAACATAGAAACATAGAAACGTAATAACATAGTAACAAAGTAAGATAGAAACATAGTAACATAGAAACATAGATACACAGAAAAAATGAAATGTAGTAACATAGAAACATAGCACCATAGAAACATAGAAATATAGAAACATAGAAACATAGAAACACAGAAAGAGAGAAACACAGAAAAATAGAAACGTAGTAACATAAGAAACATAGTAACATAGAAATATAGTAACATAGAAACACAGAAACACAGAAACACAGAAACATAGTAACATAGACACATAGTAACATAGTAACATAGAAACATAGTAACATAGAAACACAGAAACATAGAAACATAGTAACATAGAAACATAGTAACACAGTAACATAGAAACATAGGAACATAGAAATATAGTAACATAGAAACATAGAAACATAGTAACATAGACACATAGAAACAGAGTAACATAGAAACATAGGAACATAGAAATATAGTAACATAGAAACATAGTAACATAGACACATAGAAAAATAGTAACATAGACACATAGAAACATAGTAACATAGAAACATAGGAACATAGAAATATAGTAACATAGAAACATAGAAACACAGCAACTTAGAAACATGAAACATAGAAACATAGAAACATGAAACATAGAAACATAGAAACATAGAAACATAGGAACATAGAAACACAGAAACACAGAAACGTAGTAACATAGTAACAAAGTAAGAAAGAAACATAGTAACATAGAAACACAGAAAAATAGAAACGTAGTAACATAGAAACATTGTAACATAGAAACATAGAAACATAGAATCATAGATACATAGAAACATAGAAACATAGTAACATAGAAACATAGAAACATAGGAACATAGTATCATAGAAACATAGTAACATAGAAACATAGTAACATACTAACATAGAAACTTAGCAACATAGAAACATAGTAACATAGAAACATAGAAACATAGAATCACAGAAAAACAGAAACATAGAAACATAGTAACATAGAAACATAGAAACATAGAAACACAGAAACATAGTAACATAGAAACATAGCAACACAGAAACATAAAAACAAAGAAACACAGAAACATAGAAATATAGAAACATAGAAACACAGAAAAATAGAAATGTAGTAACATAGAAACATAGAAACATAGAAACGTAGTAACATAGAAATATAGAAACATAGAAACACAGAAACACAGAAAAATAGAACCGTAGTAACATAAGAAACATAGTAACACAGAAACATAGAAACACAGAAACACAGAAAAATAGAAATGTTGTAACATAGAAACACAGTAACATAGAAACATAGTAACATAGTAACATAATAACACAGAAACATAGGAACATAGTAACATAGAAACAAAGAATCACAGAAACATAGAAACATAGTAACATAGAAACACAGAAACACAGAAAAATAGAAACGTAGGAACATAGAAACATAGTAACATAGAAACATAGTAACATAGAAACATAGTAACATAGAAACATAGGAACATAGAAACATAGGAACATAGAAACATAGTAACATAGAAACATAGAAACACAGAAACATAGTAACATAGTAACATGGCAACATAGTAACATAGAAACATAGAAATATAGTAACAGAGAAACATAGTAACATAGTAACATAGTAACATAGAAACATAGAAACATAGTAACATAGAATATAGAAACACAGAAACTCAGAAACATAGAACATAGAAACACAGAAACACAGAAAAATAGAAACATAGTAACATAGTAACATAGAAACATAGAAACATAGAAACATAGTAACATAGAAACATAGAAACATAGAAACATAGAAACATAGTAACATAGAAACATAGAAACATAGAAACATAGTAACATAGAAACATAGAACATAGAAACAAAGAAACACAGAAAAATAGAAACATAGAAACACAGAAACACAGAAAAATAGAAACATAGAAACATAGGAACATAGAAACATAGAAACATAGAAACACAGAAACATAGTAACATGGAAACATAGGAACATAGTAACATAGTAACATATAAACATAGTAACATAGAAACATAGTAACATAGAAACATAGAAACATAGAAACACAGAATCATAGTAACATAGAAACATAGGAACATAGAACATAGAAACACAGAAACACAGAAAAATAGAAACATAGAAACATAGGAACATAGAAACATAGAAACACAGAAAGAGAGAAACACAGAAAAATAGAAACGTAGTAACATAAGAAACATAGTAACATAGAAATATAGTAACATAGAAACACAGAAACACAGAAACACAGAAACATAGTAACATAGAAACATAGTAACATAGTAACATAGAAACATAGAAACATAGTAACATAGAAACACAGAAACATAGAAACATAGTAACATAGAAACATAGTAACACAGTAACATAGAAACATAGGAACATAGAAATATAGTAACATAGAAACATAGAAACATAGTAACATAGACACATAGAAACAGAGTAACATAGAAACATAGGAACATAGAAATATAGTAACATAGAAACATAGTAACATAGACACATAGAAAAATAGTAACATAGACACATAGAAACATAGTAACATAGAAACATAGGAACATAGAAATATAGTAACATAGAAACATAGAAACACAGCAACTTAGAAACATGAAACATAGAAACATAGAAACATGAAAAATAGAAACATAGAAACATAGGAACAAAGAAACACAGAAACACAGAAACGTAGTAACATAGTAACAAAGTAAGAAAGAAACATAGTAACATAGAAACACAGAAAAATAGAAACGTAGTAACATAGAAACATTGTAACATAGAAACATAGAAACATAGAAACATAGAATCATAGATACATAGAAACATAGAAACATAGTAACATAGAAACATAGAAACATAGGAACATAGTATCATAGAAACATAGTAACATAGAAACATAGTAACATACTAACATAGAAACTTAGCAACATAGAAACATAGTAACATAGAAACATAGAATCACAGAAACACAGAAACATAGAAACATAGTAACATAGAAACATAGAAACATAGAAACATAGTAACATAGAAACATAGAAACATAGTAACATAGTAACATAGAAACATAGTAACATAGAAACATGAAACATAGGAACATAGAAATATAGTAACATGGAAACATAGACACATAGTAACAGAAACATGAAACATAGAAACATGAAACATAGGAATATAGAATTATAGAAACATAGGAATACAGAATTATAGTAACATAGAAACATAGGTATATAGAATTATAGTAACATAGAAACATAGAAACATAGTAACATAGAAACATGAAACATAGGAATATAGAATGATAGTAACATAGAAACATAGAAAGATAGTAACATAGAAACATGAAACATAGGAACATAGAAATATAGGAACATAGAAGCACAGAAACATAGAAACATAGTAACATAGAAACATAGAAACATAGAACATAGAAACACAGAAACACAGAAACATAGAACATAGAAACACAGAAACACAGAAACATAGTAACATAGTAAAATAGAAACATAGAAACATAGTAACACAGAAACACAGAAAAATAGAAACGTAGTAACATAGAAACATAGTAACATAGTAACATAGAAACATAGGAACATAGAAACACAGAAACACAGAAAAATAGAAACGTAGTAACATAGAAACATAGTAACATAGTAACATAGAAACACAGAAACACAGAAACACAGAAAAACAGAAATGTTGTAACATAGAAACATAGTAACATAGTAACATAGTAACATGGAAACTTAGAAACATAGAAACATAGTAACATAGAAACACAGAAACACAGAAACACAGAAAAATAGAAACGTAGTAACATAGAAACATAGTAACATAGTAACATAATAACAGAGAAACATAGGAACATAGTAACATAGTAACATAGAAACATAGAAACATAGTAACATAGAAACATAGGAACATAGAAATACAGCAACATAGAAACACAGAAACACAGAAAAATAGAAACGTAGTAACATAGAAACATAGAAACACAGAAACATAGTAACATAGAAACATAGGAACATAGTAACATAGAAACATAGAAACATAGTTACATAGTAACATAGTAACATAGAAACATAGGAACATAGAAATATAGTAACATAGAAACATAGAAACACAGAAACACAGAAACACAGAAAAATAGAAATGTTGTAACATAGAAACATAGTAACATAGTAACATAGAAACACAGAAACATAGTAACATAGAAACAGAGTAACATAGTAACATAGAAACACAGAAACATAGAAACATAGTAACAAAGAAACACAGAAACACAGAAACACAGAAAAATCGAAACGTAGTAACATAGACACATCGTAACATCGAAACATAGTAACATAGTAACATAGAAACATAGGAACATAGAAATATAGTAACATAGAAGCAAAGAAACATAGTAACATAGAAACATGAAACATAGGAATATAGAAATATAGTAACACAGAAACATAGAAACATAGAAACATAGGAACATAGAAACATAGGAACATAGTATCAGAGAAACATAGAAACATAGTAACATAGAAACATAGAAACATAGTAACATAGAAACAGAGGAACATAGAAATATAGTAACATAGAATCATAGTAACATAGAAACATGAAACATAGGAACATAGAATCATAGGTACATAGTAACATAGAAACATAGTAACATAGAAACATAGAAACATAGGAACATAGAAACATAGAAACATAGGAACATTGGAACATAGAATCAAAGAAACATAGTAACATAGAAATATAATAACATAGTAACATAGAAACCGAGAAACATAGAAACATAGAAACATAGTAACATAGAAACATAGAAACCGAGAAACATAGAAACATAGAAACATAGTAACATAGAAACATAGAAACACAGAAACACAGAAACACAGAAAAATAGAAACGTAGTAACATAGAAACACAGAAACACAGAAACATAGTAACATAGAAACACAGAAAAATAGAAACGTAGTAACATAGAAACATAGTAACATAGAAACACATAAATTTAGAAACATAGTAACATAGAAACACAGAAACATAGAAACACAGAAAAATAGAAACATAGTAACATAGAAACATAGAAACATAGAAACACAGAAACATAGTAACATACAAACATAGTAACATAGAAACACAGAAACACAGAAACATATTAAAATAGAAACAGAGAAACACAGAAACACAGAAAAATAGAAACGTAGTAACATAGTAACATAGAAACATAGGAATATAGAAATATAGGAACATAGAAACATAGAAACATTGAAACATAGGAACATAGAAATATAGTAACATAGAAACATAGAAACATAGTAACATAGAAACATGAAACATAGATACATAGGAACATAGGAACATAGAAACATAGGACCATAGAAACATAGGAACATAGTAACATAGAAACATAGTGTAGTAACATAGAAACATAGTGACATAGAAACATAGAAACACAGAAACACAGAAAAATAGAAACGTAGTAACAAAGAAACATAGACACATAGAAACATAGAAACATAGAAACACAGAAAAATATAAACGTAGTAACATAGAAACATAGAAACATAGAAACACAGAAACACAGAAAAATAGAAACATAGTAACATAGTAACATAGAAACAGAAACATAGAAACACAGAAAAATAGAAACGTAGTAAGATAGAAACATAGCAACATAGGAACAAAGAAATACAGAAACACAGAAACACAGAAAAATAGAAATGTTGTAACATAGAAACAGAGTAACATAGTAACATAGAAACACAGAAACATAGAAACATAGTAACAAAGAAATACAGAAACACAGAAAAATAGAAACGTAGTAACATAGAAACATCGTAACATCGAAACATAGTAACATAGTAACATAGAATCATAGGAACATAGAAATATAGTAACATAGAAGCAAAGAAACATAGTAACATAGAAATATGAAACATAGGAATAGAGAAATATAGTAACACAGAAACATAGAAACATATTAACATAGAAACATAGAAACATAGGAACATAGAAACATAGGAACATAGTAACAGAGAAACATAGAAACATAGTAACATAGAATATAGAAACACAGAAACACAGAAACATAGAACATAGAAACACAGAAACACAGAAACACAGAAAAATAGAAACATAGTAACATAGTAACATAGAAACATAGAAACATAGTAACATAGAAACATAGATACATAGTAACATAGAAACATAGACACATAGAAACATAGACACATAGAAACATAGATACATAGAAACATAGTAACACAGAAATATAGAAACACAGAAACACAGTAACATAGAAACATAGGAACATAGAAACATAGATACATAGAAACATAGTAACACAGAAACATAGTAACATAGAAACATAGTAACATAGAAACATAGAAACATAGAAATATAGATACACAGAAACATAGTAACACAGAAACATAGTAACATAGAAACATAGTAACATAGAAACATAGATACATAGTAACATAGAAACATAGACACATAGAAACATAGACACATAGAAACATAGATACATAGAAACATAGTAACACAGAAATATAGAAACACAGAAACACAGTAACATAGAAACATAGGAACATAGAAACATAGATACATAGAAACATAGTAACATAGAAACATAGTAACATAGATACATAGTAACATAGAAACATAGGAACATAGAAACATAGTAACATAGAAACATAGGAACATAGAAACATAGAAACACAGAAACATAGTAACATAGTAACATGGTAACAAAGAAACATAGGAACATAGAAACATAGTAACATAGAAACATAGAAACACAGAAACATAGTAACATAGTAACATGGTAACATAGTAACATAGAAACATAGGAACACAGAAATATAGTAACATAGAAACATAGTAACATAGTAACATAGAAACATAGAAACATAGTAACATAGAAACATAGTAACATAGAAACATAGACACATAGAAACAGAGAAACAGAGAAACGTAGTAACATAGAAATATAGAAACCCAGAAACACAGTAACATAGAAACATAGGAACATAGAAACATAAAAACATAGAAACGTAGTAACATAGGAACATAGAAACAGAGAAACATAGAAACAGAGAAACATAGAAACATAGATACACAGAAACATAGTAACACAGAAACATAGTAACATAGAAACATAGTAACATAGAAACATAGATACATAGTAACATAGAAACATAGAAACATAGAAACATAGTAACATAGAAACATAGAAACATAGTAACATAGAATATAGAAACACAGAAACACAGAAACATAGAAGATAGAAACACAGAAACACAGAGAAATAGAAACATAGTAACATAGTAACATAGAAACATATAAACATAGAAACATAGTAACATAGAAACATAGGAACATAGAATCATAGATACATAGAAACATAGAAACATAGTAACATAGAAACATAGAAACATAGTAACATAGAAACACAGAAACATAGAAACACAGAAATACAGAAAAATAGTAACATAGAAACATAGTAACATAGAAACATGAAACATAGGAACATAGAATCATAGATACATAGAAACACAGTAACATAGAAACATAGAAACATAGAAACATAGCAACATAGTATCATAGAAACATAGTAACATAGAAACATAGTAACATACTAACATAGAAACTTAGCAACATAGAAACATAGTAACATAGAAACATAGAAACATAGAATCACAGAAACATAGAAACATAGTAACATAGAAACATAGAAACAAAGAAACACAGAAACATAGTAACATAGAAACATAGCAACACAGAAACACAGAGACATAGAAACAAAGAAACACAGAAACACTGAAAAATAGAAACGTAGTAACATAGAAACATAGTAACATAGGAACATAGAAACATAGAAACATAGAAACGTAGTAACATAAGAAACATAGTAACATAGGAACATAGTAACATAGAAACATAGAAACACAGAAACACAGAAAAATAGAAACATAGTAACATAAGAAACATAGTAACATAGGAACATAGTAACATATAAACATAGAAACACAGAAACACAGAAAAATAGAAATGTTGTAACATAGAAACATAGTAACACAGAAACACAGAAAAATAGAAATGTTGTAACATAGAAACATAGAAACAAAGTAACATAGTAACATAATAACATAGAAACATAGTAACATAGTAACATAGTAACATGGAAACTTAGAAACATAGAAACATAGTAACAAAAAAACATAGAATCACAGAAACACAGAAACATAGAAACATAGTAACATAGAAACACAGAAAAATAGAAACGTAGTAACATAGAAACATAGTAACATAGAAACATAGTAACATAGATACATAGTAACATAGAAACATAGGAACATAGAAACATAGTAACATAGAAACATAGTAACATAGAAACATAGAAACACAGAAACATAGTAACATAGTAACATGGTAACAAAGAAACATAGGAACATAGAAACATAGTAACATAGAAACATAGAAACACAGAAACATAGTAACATAGTAACATGGTATCATAGTAACATAGAAACATAGGAACATAGAAATATAGTAACATAGAAACATAGTAACATAGTAACATAGTAACATAGAAACATAGGAACATAGAAACATAGTAACATAGAAACATAGTAACATAGAAACAGAGAAACATAGAAACGTAGTAACATAGAAATATAGAAACCCAGAAACACAGTAACATAGAAACATAGGAACATAGAAACATAAAAACATAGAAACGTAGTAACATAGGAACATAGAAACAGAGAAACATAGAAACAGAGAAACATAGAAACATAGATACACAGAAACATAGTAACACAGAAACATAGTAACATAGAAACATAGTAACATAGAAACATAGATACATAGTAACATAGAAACATAGACACATAGAAACATAGACACATAGAAACATAGATACATAGAAACATAGTAACACAGAAATATAGAAACACAGAAACACAGTAACATAGAAACATAGGAACATAGAAACATAGATACATAGAAACATAGTAACACAGAAACATAGTAACATAGAAACATAGAAACATAGAAACACAGAAACAAAGAAACATAGAAACATAGAAACATAGAAACACAGAAACATAGAAACACAGAAACATAGAAACATAGAAACAGAGAAACATAGAAACATAGAAACACAGAAACATAGAAACACAGAAACACAGAAACATAGAAACACAGAAACATAGAAACATAGTAACATAGAAACATAGAAACATAGAAACACAGAAACATAGTAACATAGAAACATAGTAACATAGAAACATAGAAACACAGAAGCACAGAAACATAGTAACATAGAAACAAAGAAACATAGAAACATAGAAACATAGAACATAGGAACATAGAAACATAGAAATATAGAAATATAGAAATATAGAAACACAGAAAAACAGAAATATAGAAACATAGAAACATAGATACATAGAAACATAGAAACATAGAAATATAGAAACATAGAAACATAGATACATAGAAACATAGAAACATAGATACATAGAAACATAGAAACATAGAAACATAGAAATATAGAAACATAGAAACATAGAAACATAGCAATATAGAAACATAGATACATAGAAACATAGAAACATAGATACATAGAAACATAGAAATATAGAAACATAGAAATATAGAAACATAGTAACATAGCAACATAGAAACATAGATACATAGAAACATAGAAATATAGATACATAGAAACATAGAAATACAGAAATATAGAAATATAGAAACACAGAAACATGAAACATAGAAACATAGAAACATAGAAACATAGATACATAGAAACATAGAAATATAGAAATATAGAAATATAGAAACACAGAAACATAGAAACATAGAAACATAGATACATAGAAACATAGTAACATAGAAACATAGTAACATAGAAACATAGAAACACAGAAACATAGAAACATAGTAACATAGAAACATGAAATATAGTAACATAGAAACATAGACAAATAGAAACATATAAACATGAAACATAGAAACATAGGAACATAGAAACATAGAAACAGAGAAACACAGAAACACAGAAACAGAGAAACATAGAAACATAGTAACATAGAAACATGAAACATTGTAACATAGAAACATAGACACATAGAAACATAGAAACATGAAACAAAAAAACATAGAAACATAGAAACATGAAATATAGAAACATAGAAACATAGGAACATAGAAACATAGGAACATAGAAACATGAAACATAGAAACATAGAAACAAAGAAACATAGAAACATGAAACATAGAAACATAGAAACATAGAAACATGAAATATAGAAACATAGAAACATAGGAACATAGAAACATAGGAACATAGAAACATGAAACATAGAAACATAGAAACAAAGAAACATAGAAACATAGAAACATGAAACATAGAAACATAGAAACATAGGAACATAGAAACATAGGAACATAGAAACATTGTAACATAGAAACATAGAAACACAGAAACATAGAAACGAAGTAACATAGAAACATAGAAACATAGAAACAAATAAAAATTAAACTTAGTAACATAGAAACATAGAAACACAAAAACATATTAACATAGTAAAATAGAAACATAGGAACGTAGAATCATAGAAACATAGTGACATAAAAAACAGTAACATAGAAACATAGAAACATAGAAACATAGTAACATAGAAACATAGAAACATAGAAACGTAATAACATAGTAACAAAGTAAGATAGAAACATAGTAACATAGAAACATAGATACACAGAAAAAATGAAATGTAGTAACATAGAAACATAGCACCATAGAAACATAGAAATATAGAAACATAGAAACATAGAAACACAGAAAGAGAGAAACACAGAAAAATAGAAACGTAGTAACATAAGAAACATAGTAACATAGAAATATAGTAACATAGAAACACAGAAACACAGAAACACAGAAACATAGTAACATAGTAACATAGAAACATAGTAACATAGTAACATAAAAACATAGTAACATAGAAACACAGAAACATAGAAACATAGTAACATAGAAACATAGTAACACAGTAACATAGAAACATAGGAACATAGAAATATAGTAACATAGAAACATAGAAACATAGTAACATAGACACATAGAAACAGAGTAACCTAGAAACATAGAAACATAGTAACATAGAAACATAGGAACATAGAAATATAGTAACATAGAAACATAGAAACACAGCAACTTAGAAACATGAAACATAGAAACATAGAAACATGAAACATAGAAACATAGAAACATAGAAACATAGGAACATAGAAACACAGAAACACAGAAACGTAGTAACATAGTAACAAAGTAAGAAAGAAACATAGTAACATAGAAACACAGAAAAATAGAAACGTAGTAACATAGAAACATTGTAACATAGAAACATAGAAACATAGAAACATAGAATCATAGATACATAGAAACATAGAAACATAGTAACATAGAAACATAGAAACATAGGAACATAGTATCATAGAAACATAGTAACATAGAAACATAGTAACATACTAACATAGAAACTTAGCAACATAGAAACATAGTAACATAGAAACATAGAAACATAGAATCACAGAAAAACAGAAACATAGAAACATAGTAACATAGAAACATAGAAACACAGAAACATAGTAACATAGAAACATAGCAACACAGAAACATAGAAACAAAGAAACACAGAAACATAGAAATATAGAAACATAGAAACACAGAAAAATAGAAATGTAGTAACATAGAAACATAGAAACATAGAAACGTAGTAACATAGAAACATAGAAACATAGAAACACAGAAACACAGAAAAATAGAAACGTAGTAACATAAGAAACATAGTAACACAGAAACATAGAAACACAGAAACACAGAAAAATAGAAATGTTGTAACATAGAAACACAGTAACATAGAAACATAGTAACATAGTAACATAATAACACAGAAACATAGGAACATAGAATCATAGAAACATAGTAACATAGAAACATAGTAACATAGTAACATAGTAACATGGAAACTTAGAAACATAGGAACATAGTAACATAGAAACAAAGAATCACAGAAACATAGAAACATAGTAACATAGAAACACAGAAACACAGAAAAATAGAAACGTAGGAACATAGAAACATAGTAACATAGAAACATAGTAACATAGAAACATAGTAACATAGAAACATAGGAACATAGAAACATAGGAACATAGAAACATAGTAACATAGAAACATAGAAACACAGAAACATAGTAACATAGTAACATGGCAACATAGTAACATAGAAACATAGAAATATAGTAACAGAGAAACATAGTAACATAGTAACATAGTAACATAGAAACATAGAAACATAGTAACATAGAAACATAGAAACATAGTAACATAGAATATAGAAACACAGAAACACAGAAACATAGAACATAGAAACACAGAAACACAGAAAAATAGAAACATAGTAACATAGTAACATAGAAACATAGAAACATAGAAACATAGTAACATAGAAACATAGAACATAGAAACAAAGAAACACAGAAAAATAGAAACATAGAAACACAGAAACACAGAAAAATAGAAACATAGAAACATAGGAACATAGAAACATAGAAACATAGAAACACAGAAACATAGTAACATAGAAACATAGGAACATAGTAACATAGTAACATATAAACATAGTAACATAGAAACATAGTAACATAGAAACATAGAAACATAGAAACACAGAAACATAGTAACATAGAAACATAGGAACATAGAACATAGAAACACAGAAACACAGAAAAATAGAAACATAGAAACATAGGAACATAGAAACATAGAAACACAGAAAGAGAGAAACACAGAAAAATAGAAACGTAGTAACATAAGAAACATAGTAACATAGAAATATAGTAACATAGAAACACAGAAACACAGAAACACAGTAACATAGAAACATAGTAACATAGTAACATAGAAACATAGAAACATAGTAACATAGAAACACAGAAACATAGAAACATATTAACATAAAAACATAGTAACACAGTAACATAGAAACATAGGAACATAGAAATATAGTAACATAGAAACATAGAAACATAGTAACATAGACACATAGAAACAGAGTAACATAGAAACATAGGAACATAGAAATATAGTAACATAGAAACATAGTAACATAGACACATAGAAAAATAGTAACATGGACACATAGAAACATAGTAACATAGAAACATAGGAACATAGAAATATTGTAACATAGAAACATAGAAACACAGCAACTTAGAAACATGAAACATAGAAACATTGAAACATGAAAAATAGAAACATAGAAACATAGGAACATAGAAACACAGAAACACAGAAACGTAGTAACATAGTAACAAAGTAAGAAAGAAACATAGTAACATAGAAACACAGAAAAATAGAAACGTAGTAACATAGAAACATTGTAACATAGAAACATAGAAACATAGAAACATAGAATCATAGATACATAGAAACATAGAAACATAGTAACATAGAAACATAGAAACATAGGAACATAGTATCATAGAAACATAGTAACATAGAAACATAGTAACATACTAACATAGAAACTTAGCAACATAGAAACATAGTAACATAGAAACATAGAATCACAGAAACACAGAAACATAGAAACATAGTAACATAGAAACATAGAAACATAGAAACATAGTAACATAGAAACATAGAAACATAGTAACATAGTAACATAGAAACATAGTAACATAGAAACATGAAACATAGGAACATAGAAATATAGTAACATGGAAACATAGACACATAGTAACAGAAACATGAAACATAGAAACATGAAACATAGGAATATAGAATTATAGAAACATAGGAATACAGAATTATAGTAACATAGAAACATAGGTATATAGAATTATAGTAACATAGAAACATAGAAACATAGTAACATAGAAACATGAAACATAGGAATATAGAATTATAGTAACATAGAAACATAGAAAGATAGTAACATAGAAACATGAAACATAGGAACATAGAAATATAGGAACATAGAAGCACAGAAACATAGAAACATAGTAACATAGAAACATAGAAACATAGAACATAGAAACACAGAAACACAGAAACATAGAACATAGAAACACAGAAACACAGAAACATAGTAACATAGTAAAATAGAAACATAGAAACATAGTAACACAGAAACACAGAAAAATAGAAACGTAGTAACATAGAAACATAGTAACATAGTAACATAGAAACATAGGAACATAGAAACACAGAAACACAGAAAAATAGAAACGTAGTAACATAGAAACATAGTAACATAGTAACATAGAAACACAGAAACACAGAAACA
Organism: Pristiophorus japonicus; assembly: GCF_044704955.1. NCBI lineage: Eukaryota > Metazoa > Chordata > Chondrichthyes > Pristiophoridae > Pristiophorus > Pristiophorus japonicus. Next base: position 25,700,914 of record NC_092002.1, read on the forward strand.
CAGAAAAACAGAAATGTTGTAACATAGAAACATAGTAACATAGTAACATAGTAACATGGAAACTTAGAAACATAGAAACATAGTAACATAGAAACACAGAAACACAGAAACACAGAAAAATAGAAATGTAGTAACATAGAAACATAGTAACATAGTAACATAGAAACATAGGAACATAGAAACACAGAAACATAGAACATAGAAACACAGAAACACAGAAACATAGTAACATAGTAAAATAGAAACATAGGAACATAAAAACACAGAAACACAGAAAAATAGAAACGTAGTAACATAGAAATATAGTAACATAGTAACATAGAAACATAGGAACATAGTAACATAGTAACATAGAAACATAGAAACATAGTAACATAGAAACATAGGAACATAGAAATACAGCAACATAGAAACACAGAAACACAGAAAAATAGAAACGTAGTAACATAGATACATAGAAACATAGAAACACAGAAACATAGTAACATAGAAACATAGGAACATAGTAACATAGAAACATAGAAACATAGTTACATAGTAACATAGTAACATAGAAACATAGAAACATAGAAATATAGTAACATAGAAACATAGAAACACAGAAACACAAAAACACAGAAAAATAGAAATGTTGTAACATAGAAACATAGTAACATAGTAACATAGAAACACAGAAACATAGTAACATAGAAACAGAGTAACATAGTAACATAGAAACACAGAAACATAGAAACATAGTAACAAAGAAACACAGAAACACAGAAACACAGAAAAATAGAAACGTAGTAACATAGAAACATCGTAACATCGAAACATAGTAACATAGTAACATAGAAACATAGGAACATAGAAATATAGTAACATAGAAGCAAAGAAACATAGTAACATAGAAACATGAAACATAGGAATATAGAAATATAGTAACACAGAAACATAGAAACATAGAAACATAGGAACATAGAAACATAGGAACATAGTAACAGAGAAACATAGAAACATAGTAACATAGAAACATAGAAACATAGTAACATAGAAACAGAGGAACATAGAAATATAGTAACATAGAATCATAGTAACATAGAAACATGAAACATAGGAACATAGAATCATAGGTACATAGTAACATAGAAACATAGTAGCATAGAAACATAGAAACATAGGAACATAGAAACATAGAAACATAGGAACATTGGAACATAGAATCAAAGAAACATAGTAACATAGAAATATAGTAACATAGTAACATAGAAACCGAGAAACATAGAAACATAGAAACATAGTAACATAGAAACATAGAAACACAGAAACACAGAAACACAGAAAAATAGAAACGTAGTAACATAGAAACATTAGAAACACAGAAACATAGTATCATACAAACATAGTAACATAGAAACACAGAAACACAGAAACATAGTAACATAGAAACACAGAAAAATAGAAACGTAGTAACATAGAAACATAGTAACATAGAAACACAGAAATTTAGAAACATAGTAACATAGAAACACAGAAACATAGAAACACAGAAAAATAGAAACTTAGTAACATAGAAACATAGAAACATAGAAACACAGAAACATAGTAACATACAAACAGAGTAACATAGAAACACAGAAATACAGAAACATATTAAAATAGAAACAGAGAAACACAGAAACACAGAAAAATAGAAACGTAGTAACATAGTAACATAGAAACATAGGAATATAGGAACATAGAAACATAGAAACATTGAAACATAGGAACATAGAAATATAGTAACATAGAAACATAGAAACATAGTAACATAGAAACATGAAACATAGATACATAGGAACATAGGAACATAGAAACATAGGACCATAGAAACATAGGAACATAGTAACATAGAAACATAGTGTAGTAACATAGAAACATAGTGACATAGAAACATAGAAACACAGAAACACAGAAAAATAGAAACGTAGTAACAAAGAAACATAGACACATAGAAACATAGAAACATAGAAACACAGAAAAATATAAACGTAGTAACATAGAAACATAGAAACATAGAAACACAGAAACACAGAAAAATAGAAACATAGTAACATAGTAACATAGAAACAGAAACATAGAAACACAGAAAAATAGAAACGTAGTAAGATAGAAACATAGCAACATAGGAATAAAGAAATACAGAAACATAGAAACACAGAAATATAGAAACACAGAAATGTAGTAACATAGAAACATAGTAACATAGTAACATAGAAACAGAAACATAGAAACACAGAAAAATAGAAACGTAGTAAGATAGAAACATAGCAACATAGGAACAAAGAAATACAGAAACATAGAAACACAGAAATATAGAAACACAGAAATGTAGTAACATAGAAACATAGTAACATAGTAACATAGAAACATAGGAATATAGAAATATAGTAACATAGAAACATAGAAACATAGTAACAGAAACATGAAACATAGAAATATAGGAACATAGGAACATAGAAACAAAGGAACATAGTAACATAGGAACATAGTAACATAGAAACATAGTAACATAGAAACATAGGAACATAGAAACATGAAACATAGGAATATAGAAATATAGTAACAGAGAAACATAGAAACATAGTAACAGAGAAACATGAAACATAGGAACATAGAAACATAGGAACATAGAAACATAGGAACATAGTAACAGAGAAACATAGAAACATAGTAACATAGAAACATAGAAACATAGTAACATAGAAACAGAGGAATATAGAAATATAGTAACATAGAATCATAGTAACATAGAAACATGAAACATAGGAACATAGAATCATAGATACATAGTAACATGGAAACATAGTAACATAGAAACATAGAAACATAGGAACATAGAAACATAGAAACATAGGAACATAGGAACATAGAATCAAAGAAACATAGTAACATAGAAACATAGTAACATAGTAATATAGAAACCTAGAAACATAGAAACCTAGAAACATAGTAACATAGAATCACAGAAACACAGGAACATAGAAGCATAGTAACATAGAAACATAGAAACATAGAAACATAGAAACATAGTAACATAGAATCACAGAAACACAGAAACATAGAAACAAAGTAACATAGAAACATAGAAACATAGTAACATAGAAACATAGAAACATAGAAACACAGAAACACAGAAAAATAGAAACGTAGTAACATAAGAAACATAGTAACATAGTAACATAGTAACATAGAAACATAGAAACATAGTAACATAGAAACACAGAAACATAGAAACACAGAAACACAGAAAAATAGAAATGTTGTAACGTAGAAACATAGAAACATAGTAACATAGGAACATAGAAACATAGTAACATAGTAACATAGTAACATAGAAACATAGTAACATAGAAACATAGTAACATAGAAACATTGAAACATAGTAACATAGGAACATTGAAACATAGGAACATTGAAACATAGTAACATAGGAACATAGAAACATAGGAACATAGAAACATAGTAACATAGAAACATAGTAACATAGAAACATAGTAACATAGAAACATAGTAACATAGGCACATAGAAATATAGGAACATAGGTCCATAGAAACATAGAAACATAGTAACATAGAAATGTAGGAACATAGGAACATAGTAACAGAGGAACATAGAAAAATAGTAACATAGAAATATAGGAACATAGGAACATAGTAATATAGAAACATAGTAATATATGAACATCGTAACATAGTAACATAGTAACATAGAAACATAGTATCATAGAAACATAGAAACATAGTAACATAGAAATATAGGAACATAGTAACATAGAAACATAGAAACATAGTAATATAGGAACATAGGAACATAGAAACATAGTAACATAGGAACATTGAAACATAGTAACAGGAACATAGAAACATAGGAACATAGAAACATAGGAACATAGAAACATAGTAACATAGTAACATAGTAACATAGAAACATAGTAACATAGAAACATAGTAACATAGAAACATTGAAACATAGTAACATAGGAACATTGAAACATAGGAACATTGAAACATAGGAACATAGAAACATAGTAACATAGTAACATAGTAACATAGTAACATATTAACATAGTA